>NC_045174.1:14035519-14055519 GCF_900700415.2 Clupea harengus | reverse complement strand
CTGCAGGGGAGGGTGCTCATGGAGGGGCTGTCTCTCTCTCTCTCTACCTCTCTCTCTCACACACACACACACACACACACACACACACACACACACACAGACACACACACACGCACACGCACACACAAACACCTCCTCTCTGTCATACACGCACACACACTCTCCCATTCTCTTAGGAAGGACAGGGAGTAGGTGAGAGATGGTTTGTGTGAACAGCCCCCCCACATAATGCCACCACCCACCCATACCAGTTCTGTCTCTTCTCTTTTCTCCACCTCTGCTTTCTCTTGTATACTCTTGTCTCTTGTCTATAATTTAGCCTCTTTTTCACCTGCACACTAATTCCATTTCTCCCCTCCCCAACGTTACTTGCGTTCGACGGCACGGCTCGGTTTCATCCGTTATATATTATTCAACACCCAAACGGTAATTTCCTCATGCAACACGTTCTATTATTTTCACCTTTCATTGTTCATGTCAGTATTCTCAATCAGAACCCTCACCTATCAGACGTATTATATTGACTTGCTCATTGTTCAAATATAAATAGAATTTTTAATGAATCACCATGCATGTGTATTAACATGTACAAGTGCTGTGGTATTTATGTACATTGGATGACATACATATATTGCCATCCTCACAAATATTAGCTGATACATTCACTGTCAGTTTGCTGTTAAAATCTTCACTGTCAGACAGACAAACTTAGCCTCAGACAGTCTCAACACCAGTCTGGACAAATTCCTGATGTGCTGGTAGGACACACAACATTACTGCCCTGGTGGCAGGACACACACACATACATACACACACACACACACACACACACACACACACACACACACACACACACACACACACACACTTTTCTTCCCTCAACTCTGGGTGGGCTGGGGTGGAACCATCAGCAGGAGCTGCTGGAGTGTGGAGGTCCTGAATGCCCCCATCCTCCCTCATCTCCGGTCCCCTCCCTCATATCCTCCCCCCTCTTCTCCTCTCCTCTCCTCTCCTCTCCCCTCTTCTCCTCTCTGCCCCCATCCTCCATCATCTCCTGTCCTCTCCCCTTCTCTCCTCTCCCCTCTACACCTCTCATCTCCTATCTTCTCCTCTCTGCCCCCATCCTCCCTCATCTCCTCTCTGCACCTCTCATCTCCTATCTTCCCCTCTCCATCCAGCCTCTACCACACTCACTGCTGCCACAGATCAATGATCTATCTCTCTTCACAGTGAACAGACTTCCAATAACAGTGTGTGTGCAAGAGGGTGCTTCAAGGTGTCAGCTATTGGAAATGCATTAAGATCTGCGATGTGTCTGATTTTATGTGAGAGGCGAACGGCTCAAAATCTGTTCTTTCCCTTTCTTTTATCTCTCCCTCTCTCTCTCTCTAATGGGTTCTTAGGTGTTTCTCTTCAGGAGCTATCTCCATATCATCCAGGTCATCGACACACCTGATTTAAAATAACAATGCATCCCTAAAGTCACAAACTGATGTTACAAGAATCATGTTGATGGTGATGGTGATTTGCCTCTCACAACAAATTCCCAAAAAATTAAAACATTTCAACATGACTTCCACATTCATGGGTCCATGTCTCATGACAAAAATAAATTGCACAGAATTGCGGTGATGAAAACAGCATGTGTCACGAGGAGGACTGAGATGATGACAAGGTTCCATCTGGGTCAGTCCAATAAAGCCATCTCTGACCATGAAACACTCAAACAAGTTTTGCAGTTAAAACATTTATGTTTAATTCATTATGTCAGACAAATCACTGCCACTCATATGTTAGTGTAACTGTCGGCCAGTTTGTGATCCTGACATGGATTGAATCAGGTGTGTCAGTGAAGGCTCTTGTATGGGCAGCAACGAAACACCACACTGGAAATCATTGGTCATTGGAAAAGCATTAATTTCTCACAGCACTCACTGCTTTCCATATAAGAGTATAAATAGATTTTAAAGTGAATAAAGGTACTGGTTTGAGATTCTAATCATCGTTGCGTTCTGAAATGGCCCTTGGAAAATTGCATGTTTTGCTTCGCATAATTATAATTATACACCTGTTGTCCCACCTATAATTATATTCAGGTTGTGCATAATTAGCACCACAGGGACCTAGCCTTGTTGTTGTAACATGTAGCATAGCATTTATTTATATTTGTGGTGTAGTTATTATTTGTGGTGATTAGGGAGGGGGGTTTATTTAGAGGTGGCTGTGGGGGTTGCTGTCTAGCCTGCTGCTGACAGGATTACAAATGGAATGAAGCTGTTGACAAAAATGTAAAGTAAAATTAAAATCCATTTAAATTGTTTTCAAAAATGATTTCTTATTTAAAAATGATTTAGCTATCCATGCATGTGGACACTATGCAACAGAGGATTAAATAGCAGGCTATAAATCCACAGTTGACAATTATGCTGAATACAAATACAGGTACAATATGTCTGTGTATGCATGTTTAAAGTTTGAATTTAATGGAATACTTTGTTATTCTATATGATCATCATTGCTCATTTGTTTAAATATAAGATAATTCAAACATATTATTTAAAAGTACAATAGATAATAGCAGATTACACAAACAAGATTTGTAGTCTGAGCCCACTGTGGCATGGCAGTACGGGGACAACTGTTTTTTTTATATAAAGACTACATTTTACTCTCAGTTTAATTTGACAAAACCCAAACAAGTTCATCACAGTTTTCGGTGCATACTACCTGTAACCTGAGTTGAATAGAGGTTTTTGACATACATGCCTGAAGCATTTTGTGCATGGCTACTGCCGTCCGCCATCTTGGATTGAGAGTGTCAGCAATACAAGATAGCAAATACTGTTTCCATATTATTATAGATATACTGACACTGCCTCTAAGTGACCTGAAGAGTTTCATCATGATAAACTAACCCAAAATGGAGGTAAATGAACTGTCCACAAATATGGACACCATGGCAACGGGTCCTCTTTTACGGGTTTGTACTGATAGAAGACTGATGTAGATGTCCACACAGACTGTTCCTGCACCAATCAAAATTCCTCCTGGTGCCTTGTACCTAGTGGACTACGAGCACAAGCCTGTTACAAGAGATAAAACACAGGATGTAGGGGAAATGGAATTATGGGAAATGTGGTATTTTAGTGTGTTGACTAGAGGAGGTTAGAGGAGTGCATGCCACCTGTCCTCAAATTGCTGTGTGTTGTGCATTGTGGGAGATGTAACAGGCTTAAGGGTGTTCAGTGAACTGTGCAAAGAGGCAGCCTGGGTGAGCTGAGACATATTCTTGTACTCAAAAACAATGCACTCAACAACCATACTCTAAAACAATACAAAATGTGTTCTTGTACTCAAACACAACAAAACATTGCTGCTGAAAAACAGGAGAGGGGTGTTTAAAATTTGGTCGGGTATTCAGACTGGATGAGAATATTGAGAATGAGACAAAATATTAGTATTTAGACCAGGTTACAGCATCTGGACTTTTATAACAAAGGGAGAGTATTTAGATTAAAGGTGGGGTCTATGATTTTTGCTTTGAAAGTATGGAAATGCTTCTAGAACTCTAATAATGACACATACCTGAAGGATAATAGTTGGCAATTGTCATAGTGTGTTCTTTGTTTAAGGTGTTTTGAGGAATTTTGACATTTTGACAAGTTGACAATTTAGAAGGCCTGGAACGGAGAAACACTGCTTACACTACGGTGGAATATAGTTTATTTATCATGCTTTCAGAATCGCATCAGCATTATCAGTCCTGAGGCGGTTTCATTTTTGACAACAGAAACTACTCACTGCAGCTTTGTATTTAGAGTATTAATCATGAAGGCAACTCTTTAGACTTGGCAAGGCTGAGAAAGAGTGTTGAGGAGCATCAGAGTATCTGTACTAAATGATGATTTTGACGTACAGATGGGGGATGGGGTGGGGAAGGGTGGGGTGGGGTGGGGGGAAGTCGGCTGGATGCCTCTTGCATAACTGGGAACAATTTGACAGTGTCAGAACCTCCTGATGCGCTGCCTTGATCACACACACTCACAGACAGATCAGATTATCCCTGCATATGGCCCAGCTTATGTAAGATACACGCTGGCAGGGGAGGCGGGGGCGTGTGTGTGCGTGTGTGTATGTGCATGTGTGTGTGTGTGGGAGGGGGGCAGGGAGAAGAGTGGGGGAAAGAGAGAGGATGGGAGAAAAAACAACAGCCAGGGATAGAAGAGGGGAAACAATGAAATCCAGCAGAGGAATGAAAAGAAGGGTCAACTTCAGAAAAGAAAAGAAAGAAAAAATGGCACAGGAAGGAAATAGGATTAATGAAATAGAGAAGGAGGAGAAGGAGGGAGAAATAGAAACAGAGAGACAGTGAATGACAGAGAGTGAGAACGCAGCACGGCACGGAACATAAGAACATTAGAACACTAGAACATCAGAACAAACAGAATGGAATCCTCTGATCTCCAGGTGCGCAGTAACACACATAGGCTTCCTTATAACACAGTAAACACACTTTACAGTCACTAGAGAGTACAGATGAAAATGAGAGAACATTACTCTTAAAAGCATTATTCTTCGTTTACCCTGGGAAATAAACACTCTCTCTCTCTCTCTCTCCCACACACACACACACACACAGTCTCCTGAGAAGTACAAACTAAACTTCCTTATTAGTCGAGTTATTCTGATCTAATTTGCCCGTGAGAATTTCTCCCTTGAAGATTCTCACAGGCTGGCAAACACAGAGTGGACATTTCCTTTTTTGTGTGTGTTTGTGTGATCGCGACTCGTCGGGCCTTCATCGAGGCGACAGGCTGAACTTTCTCTCTCCACCTATCTGCGGAAGGGACCTTCTAGATGTTTCCCCCAGTGGGCTGACTGCTTAATACATGGCCGGCCCTTAATTAAAACTGTCTAGACAGATTTCACACACCACACCACTGCACCATTAGTTTATCACAAGGCTTTGTTATTGGCCTCTGCTGACCGCTGGAGACCAGACAAAATGTTAACTCTAAAGAGCCCAGATTGTTCTCATAACATCCCAGATACATCTCAAAAATCCCTTTAAATGGTGTGTTGTGCTGGACTAATGATGCTTTGTAATAATTTGATAAACCTTCTAATCTGAAGAGATTAATCAGGAGATGTTCGAGGTGGTTTGGTAAGAAGTTTATAATCACTATCCTTTGTTGAGAAACTGAGGTGAGTTAGGCCTCAGTAATTATTATATATATTTTGTATTTATGAATGATAATGATAACTATGTATTCAGGCCACATTCCTAATGAAATCAATGCTCAGTAAAATGTGTTCATGGTCAGCCTGCTAAAGCTATATTAACGAGTCAAACAAGAGTAATAGTTCATCATCTCACCACATGATACAATTTGAATCCAAGCACTTTCTATAAATAAACTGTCGAGAATTAATCATTTATATGAATTAGGCGTCGTCTACCTGTTCTCAGTCTACAGGATTATGCTACAGTTCCCCCTAGCGTACAAATCTGTATTGCAGCCTTGGAAACGCAGTAACCCTACTGCGCCTCCACCTATTAATTTGGTCCAATCAATTAAGCCCTCATATAACACAGTCGGGAAGACGTCTCAAAACAATACAGTCATTATACTTGGCAGTTTTCTCTCCATCGCTCTCTCCTCATTGTAAGATTCGGCCCAAGAGAAACCCAACTGTGATTATGAGCGAGTTTAAGTGAAAGGCTGAAAAAGCCGAGGCTGCCTGCGGTGCTCAGGAATCTGATTCCGACCTTGGGCCCCCTTTGCAGCAGCCGCCGCCGTGGGAAATAAGTCCATTTACGAGACGACCATCTTGACAGGCAGCGCGATGTTATTGGAGCCCACTGCGCTGCGCCAGAAGTCGAGCCAGACACCATTCAAGAGTCGCCTCTCATCAGCACAAAGTTGGTTTGGATTGAACCATAAACGCTTCAAACTCCAGCGCCTCTGCTTGCCCAAATGGCTCCTCAATCAATGGACAATTCGAGGATGATTGAGGACTTTCAATAGCAACTCTATTCACCACACCACCTCACCACTCTCAAGCAGTGAAAAAAAATCCTGCTTGTTCATCATCCTTTTGTGAAAAAAAAGTTTTGGGAAACAAAACCGCCCGTGACCCTAATGTCTTAAATGTGAAACAGATTCTCCAAAAACTGTGCCTCCCTCTAAATTATAAGACGGGACGAGAATACTGTCATTTACAGTAAACATACCGATAATTTTCACTCTCAACGTCTCCTTCAGCAGCCTCTCTTAATTTTCCTGAATGGACGTAGCGGCAGCTTCACTCTCCCGCCTTTTCAGTTGTGCTCGTGCTGAATGTTGCGGCTGTGAGATTTACACACGCCTCAGTCTTGTCTGTCGGAGTTTTTCAAGGATCCCCAAACAATGCGGTGAAGATTCCAGTGCAGAAATAAGAGCTTACAAGAGAAAAAATAAAGAGAGGAACCCAGAAAAGGCGAAATTGTTGCATTTTTAAAAGGCTACCACCGCAAGCCACAAGTCTCCCATCCCTCTGTTGGAGCCTCACAAGGGCACATCTCTAAGTCCTTTCTCCAGTAAAAACACATGCTGTATGAAACGGTTAAGTCAGGGCTATGCACACACTCAACCATTTGAACCTCATTTTTTATGCTCCCACAATATAGGCCGGGAAATGGCATATTACATATTTTCATGAAGTTTCAGCACCCTTCATAATTGTGACTGATGAATGAATGAAGTGAGGGTTAGAGAGTGCAGCAGCACTGTTCCTCAGTGGAGCTTTTTTGGTGCAGCCCCACCTCTGCTTGCAAACTTCAGTTGTGATTTCCTCAAGTTCTTCTTACATAGGCTCTGGCCTAGTGTAACACTGTGATACTATGCAACACAACAGGCCTACACTGCAATCAAAATAAGAAAGCACATGTATGGATATAACTAATTTCCTGTCAAAAGGATATACTGTACGTCTTTAAGTCAGGTTAGGAGTAGGACACACTATTTTTGTGTTTGTATGTGTGGTTGTGGACTTCATGGCAATCGTCATTACGTAACCTCGCCCATTTGTTTGCTTGCCAAAGTTTCGCTGCACATGCTTTCAGTAGCCAAAGTTTTAATGCACACGCATGTGTGTGTGTGCATCTGCTATGTCTGTATCCTTGGATGCTACAGCACTTTTCTTCAAAAGTGTGTGTGTGTGTGTGTGTATTGCTTTATGGTTGTTGCGTAACTTTCCAGATGTGGATTATTAAACAAACCAAAGTGGACAAATAGGCTTTAGCCCCAGTCTAGTACACCCACAGATGACTCAAGAGACACATCCGTGAATCAGTTTCACTCAGATAATAACTAATGTATGGTCACCTAGTATGTTTCCTATTTACAAAGCCAGGACTGTGTACAACACTGGAGTTTTTCTTTGAGGCACACAGAAGGTGAGACACTGAGGGGACTGTGAGGGCAAAATCTCTGAATTTGACAAAAAATGTATTGGATTAGAACCGCGGACTGTACCTTTAACTAGGAATTTTGGGAACACCTAAAAATCAGGAATGTATTAAATTAGGGGCGATAGTAATAATTAGTAAGTGAGAGACAGATGTGTGAGAGAAACCGACTGCAAGGCAAAGGTTTGCATACAATTTATTACTTTGTAACATTTTCTTCCGACTAATACAGAACATTCAAATGGTACCACTTCATCCAGGTACCACAATAACCCCAAATTAGGTCATAACTTCAAAAGAACACTGTAATGGAGTCTACACCGAAAATAAATCGTTATCTGTTTGGAACACACAGATAAAACGTCATTTCCAAGAGCACTGGCAAGCATAACACTGTCACTGACTGAGACGTCCCGTCTTCGACTGGCAAAGAACCAAAGTCGAATCCAATCCTTACCAGTTAGTATTTCCCTAACTCCATTCCACTTATTCCAAATTTGATCCAGTTTCCAGGAGAGAAGTTACATGTGAACTAACCGAGTGTCTTAGAATACTGCAAGCCTTGGTCTGAAGGCCATGTCAAAGGACACTGCAACCTTTCTCTTCCACCCTTCCCTTTTTCTTTCTTTTTTCTTTTTTTAAATTTCTCCATTTACAGGAGAGACACAAAGTACAATTCCACAAATGAATTACAGCTGGTCATTCAAAACCATGACGATTCAGAGCTCTGTCTGGTACATAAAATGAAATGAAACAGAGCAAATGGCTTTCCCAGGAACATCTATTGACAGACGCTGGCTGAAAAAGAAACAGAAAAAAAAGAGGGAAAAAAAACTTAAATGGGGTGGTTGGGAGGTCTTCGAAATAAAACTAAACTAAGATTCCCTTTGTTGTGCTCGTACTGCAGGTCCGCATAAGGAGTAAAAAAGCTACAAAGAGCAAAGGCAACTCCTTTGCACAGTCAGACGGTTTCAAATATTCACTTAATAGAAGTTGGCCCTCTGTTCATGGCAAGCAACATCAGCTCTGCTTCAATGTCAGTCCTGTGTTCCCAATGCCAAAACAGACACATAAAGTAAAAGAAAAATATTCTGTACAAAATGGTATGGTTGGCCAGTCTAAAAAAATGTTGGCAACAAAAAAAACAAAAAACAAAAAAAATACAATAATAGAGTATACACTACAATATGCACGTAATGCATAGAAATGATTGCAAATTAATCTTTGTCACACACAGGTTCACACAAGATTGGCATACACATTTCGCTTAACATAAAGGCATGATTACACTATACATACATGGCAAACAATGCAATGCAATGAGGTGAGATCACCAGGAGTGGTTAACATCTGGGTGAAGTGCTGTACTCCAGAGTAACTAAAATGATCTTCACTATTTACTTTGGAAAGATGACAGTGCGAGAGAAGGACAACCTCAAATAAGACACATCTGGCGACATTCACAGCTTCGAGGTCTATATACTTTCAGACTTGACTGGAACGTTGACTGGAAAGTTTGGTCTTCAATTACACCTGAACGATACGCATTTCATTTTGAACTTCTGAAATGAGAAAACACTGATCGCTATTGGAAAGGCTACTGAACGCAGAACAATCACACAGTCCCCGGGTTCTTCCTGGAACTTCATACACTTCTAGAAGCTTTATGACTTTGAATTCTGGAACTTCACTCTGTCAAGTAATGTGCATTTCCTCAAAAGGATGGAGGCAAATGGCAAAGAGGAAAAAGAAGGAGTGAATAAGAAAAAACAGAGGTAGTTAAAAGAACAGGGCAGTGATGTAGGTCTTACACACATGCCAAAGACTAGGTTCTATCCCATGGAATGATCGAATGTTTGGAAGTGACATGGTATACATGAAGCCTCTGAAGGCTAATGCAAAAATGTCTGGAAAAAAAACGACAAAATCCCACAGCGTCAGGTCTGTGACTCCCTTTTATAACTGTAAATTAATATTTCAAATCTCAGGATCTGATGTGGGTAGAGTGGCAGAGCACTGATAAATAAAAAATAAAATAAAGTGGACATGTTTATTATTTATCAGACATGCATACCACAACTCAACTTACTTGCACCTGTTGAAGATCATCCACGACTCTCTAAGGTCAGCATCACTGCGGTGAAACACCACCACGAGCAGAGAGATGTGCATTAAACAGAGGAAGAGGAAGCACAGAGAGGTTTGAGGAAGAGGAGATTCCTTTTGCGCTGCATAGAGGTTTATGTTCATTTGGGGCAGGGGGCGGGGTTACAAAAGGCACCTTGGCTGTACACCGTGCACACAGAGACACACGCGTGCACAACGTGCACAGTTCCATTTGGTATCCACATAAGTGCTTGCGAAGGACCCTGGGATTGCACAGAGACATCAGCGCATCCACAGGCCAAGTAAAGTGCAAAGCATCAAGAAGGGTTGAAACAGGAAAGCATAATGAGAGATACAGAAACAGAGAGCGAGAGAGAGAGAGCGAGAGGGAGGTTGCTGTGTGTTTGGCCCACTGTTATTTTTGGCAGTGGGCCTTGGCTGCCACAGCACCCTTCGCAGTTCCTTCCCTTCGGGGTTGTAGCGTCGTACCGCTCTGCGTACCGATGCGTATGGCGACAGGACTGAGGACACACCAGTGCTGTACCAGCACAGGTACAAGCGCACTGGTGTGCTGCTGACATTCTTTTGGCACTTTGCTGAGTTTGCACTGTTTGACTGATGCTTGGGGGGGGGGGGGGGGGGGGGGTATTTCTTCACTTGGGGGGGGGGGGGTCATAGAGGACATGGCTTTAAGAGAGGGCTGGGATGGGATGGCTTCACACATTGGAGGAGATGTTGGATGATGGGGACGGTTTGATCCGAGGGTTCAGTCATCTTCAGTTTCATCCGTGACCCCTAGGGGTTGACCCCTACCACCGTCCGCTAACGCTGGCAATGTCCGAGTGGAACTGGCGTGGCAGGCGGCCGCTGGCCCCTCCCTCTAGGAAGGATGAGCGGATGGGCGGCTCGAACAGCTTCCTCCGGTTCTTGTTCAACTCTGTAACACACACGCACGCACGCACGCACGCACGCACGCACGCACGCACGCACACACGCACACACACACACACACACACACACACACACACACACACAAAATGAATACCACACATAAACAGATGTAAAAAAGGCAAATCCTCTAATAGGCATTGTGCTCTCATTGTGCTCTCATCTTTGTGTGTGTGTTCCTCTCTCCTCTTTTTACAGTGTGGGGGAAAAGGCAGTGTTTATGGTTGGTGCTGTGCTTCAGTGCCAGAATCTCTGCAATCTCTGCATGCTCTGAGGACAAAAGGCGAGGGAGGACACTCCTCTCTCTCTCTCTGTCTCTCGTTCCTTCCCTCTCTCTCACACACTCTATCTGCCTCTCTCATTCTTTTTCTCTTGCTTTCTCTCGCTTTTTCTCTATCCTCTCTCTCTCTCTCTCTCCTCATTCCGGGGCCTTGAGATTCCATCAGTGGAGATTACAGTAGATTTGCGCATGGCCCTTGAGGACGCCACTGACATAAACACTGGCTCACAGTCATTTCCTGTCCGCAGAAACAAATTGTCCTTGCACCCCCCCCCCCTACTCTGACCCCTCTACAGCTGCTCTCAAGGATTTACAAATATTCATCATTATCACAAATTACAGCCAACCTCAGCAGTGAAACCATGGGGGGGATGTGAGTTACCTCATCCCCCCTCCCCCTAAGTGTCTTTGCTGTGAGGTCCCATTGGTGGTGACTATTAAGTGCCAGGAGGAATTGGCTGTCATTGAAAGAAGTTGCTCTGGCAGACAGAACCTATTATTATTTCTGGACTTTTTGGGGCGGGCTGTCTCCTGCCCTCATCCCTGCCACTGTCCACAGCTGTCAAGCTTTAGCTTTCTCTAGCGCCTTAACTGGTTGCCATTTGTGTCGCGCACAAAAGAGGCTTCACCTTGGATGTAAATACCTCCTGGGAAACCATGGAGACCGCATTTGCATGTCGATGCAATAACCAGGCAACCTAGAGTTGCTTAGTTATCATCTGCAACTATGCTGCTGAGGGCATGGCTTGTGGACGGGGTTAGAATGGGAAAATCAGGATGAGCTATTTAGTGGTGCAGCAATGGTGGTTTTACCGTGGTAATAATGTTTCATTGCGTGTGCATTTGTGTGTTTGTGGATGCATGTGTGTGTGTGTGTGTGTGTGTGTGTGTGTGTGAGAGAGAGGAAGAGAGAGAGAGAAGAGTATGGAAAAGGAGATTGAAAAATAAGGGCAAAGGGGGAGAGACAGAGGGAGAAAATAGGATGATGTGGCTTGTTACCTGAAATAGCGAGCAGCATTTTTCTCCGGGCTCCGAAGGTACTGATGCCCAGCTCCTTAAGGTCATGGTCTGTCAGAGTGAGAAACGTCTGCAGATCAATCTGAGAGAGAGAGGGAGAGAGAGAGAGTGAGGGAGGGAGAGAGAGATAGAGAGTGGGAGAGAGAGAGAGGGCGAGAGAGAGAGGGAGAGAGAGAGAAGAGAGAGAGGGACAGAGAGAGAGAGAGGGACAGAGAGATAGAGAGGTGGAGAGAGAGAGATTGAGGGAGGGAGAGAGGGACGGAGAGATAGAGAGGGACAGAGAGATAGAGAGGGGGAGAGAGAGAGAAGAGAGAGGGAGAGAGAGGGACAGAGAGAGAGAGAGAAAGAGGGATGGAGAGAGAGGGAGAGACAGACAGGGAGAGGGAGAGAGATTTCAGATTTGGGTATCTACACTTTTGGGTGTTGCCTATTACCTGCGTGTAAATGGTTTATAACTTTGAAACACAATTTAAGCCTCTTGAAACCAAACACACTTACTCAGTCACACACACACACACACACACACTTACTCAGTTACACACACTAACTCCTCATTGCTCTGCAGTAAGCAATGTCTCCATCACTCATCTCAGTTGTGTTTTTTTTCTTTCTTTGGGTGGTAGATGCTGACATTTCAAAAATGAGACCCAAAGTTTAATGTCAATCCCAGTCATTTGGCGAGTGGGGTTGAATTACTGAACTGGAACAAAGTTCTAGTGTTCAGAGTTTTTCTAAAGTTCAATGTCCAAATTAGTTGTGAAACTGACAGACCTTAGATGAACTCCAGTTCCACTGTCTCCACCATTATGGAAGTGAGCTCACATGCTCTGCTTTTGCAATGACATTGCACAGTTGTCGATGTTCAACTTCAACTCAACAAATTGTCCTTGCAAATCAACCTTCTGATCTGCCCACTAATGCCCACAGGGAACACAAACCTTTATGAGGAATTAAACAGACTTCATTGTATTTTTGCTGCCTTGAAGACATGAGGAACATTATGAATTCGTTCATTTTGTGATTTCAACAGATCTCTTACTGTGAAATGTAAGCATTACCCAAAACAGTCGCACCTCTCCCCTGATCTGGTTAACAAAACCCCAAGTCTCCTTTGTCAAGGAGTAAACAAGTTTATTTAGCGCAAAAAAGCTACGACAGACGTCTGCTAGCTAAGCTTACAGGCAACATGAGCAAACCACTTTGTGTGGTGCCCCCATGCGTTCAACTGAATCGATCTGCTGTTGTGTTGTGGAGTTGATGCCTATCCAATAAGGTGAGATCATCAACATGTTATTGATGCTGCTTGTCAGGAGAGTAACAGTGTTATCTTAGTGGCCCTCATGAGGAAAGCACTGACATTTATGCACAGTTGCACCCAGTCTATTTGGCGCCCGTCCATAGTAGCATTATACTGACATTATTCTGTTGTATACAATATGAATGAATATAGTTTTTTTCCTAGCTATCTCTAGCGTAGAGAATCATCTTAGCTGCTAGCTGCTAGCTGCTAGCGTGTGCAATATTCCAATAGTTATGAGTGTGTGTGAGTGAGTGTGGAGTATCCTAGCGATCTCTAGTTTAGGGTTCAGTTGGTAGCTGCTAGCGTGTGTGACTTTCCAATAGTTCTGCTGCAAACACACATATAGTTAATGAGAGTGCAGTGTCACATCAGCCTCTGACCACACATAGGAGAACATACTGTAGGATGTACAGGATATTGAGAAGTGTAAGTAAGGCAACACTGTATAATCATTGAATACAGGGGGTGCCTGTATGAATGACAGCAGAGTCAGACGTTTTAGGGTTGCAAGAGGAGCCTGTAGGATGAGGGATCTGATTAACTTTAACCCTGTCCCTGTCCTGCTCATCCCTTCCTAGCCAAACATGTCCTTCAGAAGCATCTGGCTATCCCAGTAGAATCAGATGTTTCAGGGATACAACAGCAGCCTGTAGGACGGCAGATGTGATTTCGTTTCACCTGGTTGATGTTGTACTCACCTCCTGCTGTTGGAAGATGTCGGTGTATTTGCCCAGGCCTAGCGTGCTGAAGAGCTCGGGGAGGTCCGAGCCTTTGAAGGAGGAGTTGAGGCTGCAGCCGTTGCTGCCCGTCACAGAGGAGATGCAGTCCATGTAGTTGCTGCTGCTCAGGTAGTGCTCCGCTGAGGCGATGCAAGCGCACACACACACACACACACACACACACACACACACACACACACACACACACACACACACACACACACACGTGAGCAAAATGTGAATATAAGTACTCTTCCTGTAGCTTGTAGGTTTGATACCCATGAATCACACATACTGAAGGAGAAAAAGCTTTTTCCTGCTAAATGACGTAAATGTACATAAGTAAATGCTAATTCAACACCTTAGCCTTATTCAGAAGACTGCAGTGTAGTGTTAGCAGTGCTCTGCTACAGTATCACACACACATACACACGCACACATGTGCACTCACATACACACACGCACACACACACGGAGGGATGTGGTATCCTGATACTGGCAGAACGCATAGGAGAGGAAGTGTGTATGCTGCAAGCCTGTTTTATTTCATTCGCAGGAATTTTCGCAACCCAATCTCAGCGTGAAAGCATTTAAAACATCTTTGGGATTTTGGTATTTCCTGTTGGCGGTAATGACCAAGTGAGACCCTGTTGCTCTGATACAGACACAGACACTGATGAGTATTAGAGCCAAAATGGCTGCCTATAAGGCAAAGTGTTTGACAATGTAATCCCCATTCATAGAGCATGCTACTTAATCAACAAAGTAAAACTTTTTATGCTACTAAATCAACAAAGTAAAACTTTTTATGCTACTTAACCAACAAAGTAAAACTTTTGATGCTTCTTAATCAACAAAGTAAACCTCTTTTGTACTGTGATCACATTAAGTTAATCAAACAGGTCATCGTTTATGTCTACATTTATTCATTTGTCATCATCCAAATTACCCAAATACAATTGAGGTACAGTCAAGCCACCCTAAGCTAGGAGCAAATTCAAGTCAACTGACGAAGGGCAAACTAGAGTAAATGCGAGACAGTAAATGCAAGAATTTTCCGGCATGTTATGGTGAGAGAAAGCTCACCTGTTTTATTCTGCTTCCTCTTCGGACTGAGGGCTGCTGTGAGCTCGCTGTGTGACAGGAGCCCGCCCATAACCCCGTTGCGCTCCCGCCAGTTGTCCGACTCGCTGCCGTTTCCCACGCCCTCTCGGCTGTTGGAACGGGACAGCGACAGAGGCGATCCCTGACAGAACACAGACGGCCGTTACCATGGCGCCCGGTGCAACTGCTCATCCGCACCCGGCACTGCCCAGTAATCAGTTCTCGGGATACCAGACTGTCATCACTGCCTAGGCTTGAACCACAGACTCTGGGTCCTCTCACACAGTATAACTGAACCGGATTCTGGACCAGGGAAGACAGATTTATCCACAGTATCCACAGAGCTGGTATACATTTACATTTACATTTAGTCATTTAGCAGACGCTTTTATCCAAAGCGACTTACATATGTGTGACTTACAATGTATACACATTTTACATTTTACACTGATGGCACACTGCACATCAGGAGCAATTAGGGGTTCAGTGTCTTGCTCAAGGCAACCTTCTGATTACTAACCGACTTATTTACCACTGTACCACTGTCAACCCAACCCAACTGTACTACACGGCCCAGAGATCTGGGCTAACACACACTAAACCTATACTGTCTCTGATTAAACCTCTATAGTCTACAGACCCCTTGATGGAAATACACTATAATCTCCACATGGAATGCCATACATGACAACACATGGCATACATGACAACTTATTTAACTACACTGTGCCTATGCAACAGGTTTAAAGCACTCTATACTAAGATATAGTAAGCAACTCTTTTGTGAGCGGCTTACAAAACCCTTGTGTCACTTGACTCCTATAAACTCACAAACACACGCAGTGCTCGTTCCCTTTCTTCACCCTCAACCCGCCCCACACTTTAGGAACCACTGGTCCAGATCAAGTCCCTCATGCTAATCCTAGCGCTAGCAGCAGAGATGAGGCACTAGCCAGGGGCTTGAGAAGTGCAATGGTCGTTGGGGTTACCTCATACGTGGTGCACATGGTGGGCTTGTAGGACACGTGGTTGGCCCTGCGAAGCTCCTTGATGGTCTCAGCTGGCATAGACTTGGAGAAGCCCAGGCCACTCCAGGTGTTGGTGGGGGTTCGTACCTCAGTCACCACTGGCTTTTTCAACATGGCTGACAGAGGCAAACAGAGATGAGTGTATGAGTATTTTGCATGTGCACTGCCTGCCTATTGAAGAGAGCGGTTTAACTATTGTGATGGCTGGGAGTTCTGTTCTGTATAGGTTGGGTTCGGAAAGCCTGCTAACATCACTTTCACTTTCGCTTTAATTAGACTCATCACTCCTTTCCTGTCTTGGGATTCATAAGCCATCAGAATGACCACTCACATTATATTCAGGCAATCGCCCTATAAGCAACACTGTCCCAGTAACTTCAGATAAGTAAGAGACGTTTCTGAATGTATGGGGCCTCATTATGTGGTCACCGCATGGCATGAGTGTAATTGCTGGCTTATATGCTCTCACGGCCTTGTGTAGGTCTGTATGGCTACTGAAACAACACAGACAGCGCCACCAGTGTTTGAGATATTGTACACACAGCCTAACTGGCAGCTTTCCTGTGAGTACCTATGCTTAGTTCCAGAAAAAAACACTGCAATCCACAACAAGAGAAGTTTATAACCGGTTTCCTGGTTTCTCCACACTTCCGAAATAGAAGCGTAATGACACACTGCGCCGAGACAGACAGTTTTTGAGGAAACAAGGCAGCGCTGTTCTAATTCTTAGCTTAGCAAAACAGACTAAACATCTCATGTTTCCCCATTTGTTTCAAGTGCTGCCGTTTTTGAACGGGCGCAGGAAGGATGGAGTGCTGATTTGCTTTAAGTACTTTGTGGATGTGAAGGATGTAGTTTTACATACCTTTGGTCGCAAGTAACTTTTTCTGTTCATAGTCGAATGCCTAGAGAGAGAAAAAGAGAGACAGAGAGAGTGAGCGAGAGGGAGAGAAAGCGAAAGAGAGAGGGATAGAGAGAACCATCAGAGACACACATTTTGTAAGGGTTAAGGAGAAAGGTTTTCTGTGCAGTCGGCTCATGTGACAGCTCGATGCACAGGCACAAGCTAAACATCGCCCCATTCTGTCCAAACCGTTTAACACACACACACACTGAGGGAGATTGAATTTCCCCAACAGAGAGGTGCATTGTGGGTCTGTGGTAGGCATGGGGGTAAGGGGGGGGGGGGGTCACATAAGGGTAGAGCCAGGTTGTTTCCACATGGGAAAAGGAACCAGTATACCAACAACCACTCAGACGCTAATGCTAGCATATGTGGTTGGCGCTAAGGCATATGCAGGAAACACATGATACTGCCTACACATTTCCTCCAGATGCTGAGGAAAACTAGTAAATGTGCCATGTTGAACCAGTATTAAAATCATACACACATGAAGATGTGTCGACCCACTTTCATTGTGTCCAGATTGGGAACAGAGGTGTATTGTGCCAGGCTAGTCATCTTAATTACTTTGTGTCACTGATTCCGATGCTGCTAATTACAGTGGCCCCAGACTAAACCCTGTTGGTTTTTCTGGTATGTGAAACAGTCGTCTCAGTGCTTTGGTGGAAGTAAACCACAGCAGGACTTCTGCATGTGGAGCTTGTTGTGAGAAATCTCTAATTACGTACGCATTAACATGCACTCGTCTGCAAGTAGGGTAAAGTGCAACACACCACAACAAAGAGTGCGCTAGACTGAGGACTGAAAAGTCTCTTCTTTGCTCGTTTCATTTAAGGGGGAAAAGCCTTCAGAATAGATGATCACACAAGAGTTGGGTATTGGAATGTTTTTGCCTGGGGTAAAAAAAAGCTTGATTAAGGCTTAGGCTACATTAAAGTAGCATACTAGTTTACTGTATATGTTAGCTAACCCTGTTTTTATGTTAGCTACATGTTACCAATTATATTCAAATCAAATGGCACACTTATTAGTATCTTAAATATCTTGGAGCATTTGCAAGTTACATCTCACCATTCAGTGCATTTTAAAGCCATTGCCATTTTAGTAATTTTAATTCCATGTGAACAACATGTAAGCCTATTGTGCCCCTCACATGACCTCGAGAGAGTAACTAATTCCACTTCCATTCATTTCAATGGCTGATGCAATGCTAACTGCAGGAAGCACAACATTTTTTACGGCTGACATCTTGTTTCATTTGTCACGCTCCCATTTTTTGGCACCAAAATAGCTGACGCTAACTGGCTGAAGCTAACCCCATAAAGTCTGACCCCGGACCCATTTATAGAGATTGCTTGCCTCGGATACCTGCATGCTGTCGAAGGACGTCTGTGGTGACAGACTGATGCGCTCTGAGTACTGCTGCTGCGCAGCCCTCTCGGCTGCCCGCTCGCTGCCCGGTGCCCGCTTATCTGCCACGGGACCCTCAGACGCACTGGAGTCCGAGTCGGACAGGAG
The DNA here is from genome assembly GCF_900700415.2 of Clupea harengus. NCBI lineage: Eukaryota > Metazoa > Chordata > Actinopteri > Clupeiformes > Clupeidae > Clupea > Clupea harengus. The sequence goes on along the minus strand of NC_045174.1, from coordinate 14,037,145 downwards.
GCAGTCAGAGCTGCAGGGAGAAGCAGAGAGAAGGAGAGATTAGGGGGACAGAGAGAGAGAGAGAAACATTTATAGAGAGTGAAAGAGAAAAAGAGAGAGAAGAGATAGTGAGAGAGTAGGGGGAAGAGAGAAGGTAAGAGTGAGGATGAAAGCAAAAGTAAATGGATGGAAGTTAACAGATGATTTCAATGATCTTTATTTACAGTATAGACTTGTAATTACTATAATCTGATTACTACTGACAGGCCAAACTGAAGCTGTTCATCTCTGTGTGGCTGTGTAGGTCTGTGTGTGTGTGTGTGTGTGTGTGTACATACTGTAAGTGTGAGTTCTTGGTGCCCTGTAGCAGCTCCAGGGCCTGCCTCTTCCCCAAGCTGCTCTGGCAGGAGGCGAGCATCTGCTTCAGCTCGCTGCTGCTGCCCGAGTGGGAGGGGCTCCGAGGCATCCCCACCTCCACGAACGCATCATTAGAACCTGACGGGTCATAATCAGAACAACACGACTTGAGACACGGCCGCTAAACCAGGAAGTGCTATGTGAGACACGAGTGTATAGTTGCGTGTTGATATTATGTACATTGTGTAGGATAAGAACCCAAACATTAACCTCTACTATAGCTTTATGTTCAATGTGTCAGTGGATCACAGCTATACATACACACATATAGATGCCATTTTTACATTTAGAAGAAACAAATAAATAAACCAAGGTAAGTGCAAACACACCAAAGGCCAAAAAGTACAAAAACCCCCCTACACACACACACACACACACACACCCCCACACACACCCACACCCACACAACCACACACACACACACACACACACGCACGCACACACACACACACACACACAGACAGACATACACCCACACACAGACAGACAGACATACACCCACACACACATCATCAAACCACACCCAAACCTTCCCATTACTCTGCACTCCTATGATAATAAACCAGTCATGGAGCATTCCCCCTGTATGGCATGCAACACCTCAAAAACATCAAAGAGAGCTGACGTCAACTACCGCAATTACTGCAGCTGTCCTCTGTTGGAATAACACTTTTAATTGAGCTCTTGTCTCGGTCAGAGGAACTGTGAGGAAAAAAGAGACACTTTCTCCTGACCCAACACAAGTGTGGCCAATGCAAACAGCACAAGGCTACAGACCAAAAGGAGGTGAATGGCTTGGCCTCTCTCTCTCTCTCCCCCCTCTCTTTTTCTCTCTCTCTCTCCCCCATCTCTCTGTTCCCCTCTCTTTCACTCTCTCTTTTTCTCTCTCTCTTTCCCCCATCTCTCTGTTCCTCTCTCCCTCTCCATCTCTCTCTCTCTCTCTATCTCTTGGTTCCTCTCTCCCTTTCTCTCTCCCTCTCTCTCTCCCCATCTCCCTCTCGCTGTCTCTCTCTCTGTCTGTCTCATGATCCCGTTGAGAGGGAAAAGACAAAGAGGTTTAATTATGGGGAGGTTATGACAGTGTGCACTGACTATGAGGGGGCAAGGCATGGGTAACTGATGTATTGTTTGGGCCGAGTGTCGCAAGGACATCTGGCTGCGGTTGAGACACGCTTTTGAAATCATTTCCACCGTAGATTTTGTTCACAGAAAAGTGCTCTTTCTGCACAT
>NC_045174.1:14028019-14030519 GCF_900700415.2 Clupea harengus | reverse complement strand
ATAGCTTGGAATAACAACTTGCTATGTTGCTTTTCTGCACAGTAACCCTGCATGTGTGTGTGTGTTGAAGAATAACGAGAAGGTCGAGATGGTCGAAGAAACCTGTGTATCAGAGGATGGTGTTTTTCCAAGAAGAAGTCCTACAGTAGACGTATACATCACCGCTAGTTTTAGTCAAAAACACGTTAGCCAATCAACAGGAAGCTCTGATGATTACCTTTCGAATACAATTACTTCAAAATAAAAGCCCGGGGCGCCAAAGCAAAGAGAGGCATATATTACACCGGATTGATATATGTTAAGATAATCCTACTTATGTGTATTTAGCTGATGGAAAGTTACTGGAGATCCAAAACACAAGGTGCTCTGAGACCCCTGGATCTGAATCAGGAACCGCTGCAGGTCCCTGAACCCTTCCGGTTCCCCTGGTTCTCTGTCCGGCGCAGAGCTTTTGGGGCAGCGTCCCGTCCTGAAATGCAGAGGAATGGCCGACATTGCTGGGACCACTGGGCGTCGTGACGGCAACCGCCGACCGCCTTCACCACTTCTTAAAGGCAGATCTTAATGGACCCGGGGAGCGCAGGCCAAGCCTTCTGGCAGTGCGTTGCGCTACCGAACAGAGCCGAGCAGGGCAGATCTCTCCAGCCAGCATTTCATTGTGTCCGTGTATAAATTTGCCTTCAGATTATTGCTGCGGTGAGCGTGTGGTCAGGACGGCAGTCTTCACAATGGCAACTGTTTAGGGGGATGGTGGAAAGGAGGCATCTCTCTCTCTCAATCTTTCGCTTTCTCTCTTGCTCACTTTCTCTCTCTCTCTCTCTCTTCACTCTTTACTCTCTCTCAATCTTTTGCTTTCTCTCTCTCTCTCTCTCAATCTTTCGCTTTCTCTCTTGCTCATTTTCTCTTTCTCTTTCTCTTCACTCTTTACTCTCTTTCTCTCGCTCTCTCCTATTGAGGGCCACATAGCTGTGGGAAGGATAGTGATCTCCACATCATAATTACTTTGTTTTCCAACAGCATGGGGGGAATGTTCTCCACTTGTGTGTTCCAGACGACAATCTGTGTTTATTCTATTTATTTCTCTCTCTCTTTCTCTCTCTCCTCATCTCTTTCCCTCTGTCTCTTCCTCTCTTTCTCTCCCTGTCTCTCTCCCTCTCTCTGTCTCCACCCCCCCCCCCCTCTCCATCTCTCTCGCTCCCTTTCTCTCCCCCTCTCTCTCTCTCCATCTCTCATCGCTGAGTGGCCCGCTCTTATTATGGCTTCAGGGAGGAATGCAGGAAACGACAGGAGAGGAGAGGAGAAATGCAGAGTGGACAGACGGAAGAGATGGAAAAAGGGGGAGGTCAAGGATGGGAAGAGAGGATGAATGAGGGATGAGAAAGAAAAGAAAGAAGAGAAGGTAGGGAGCAGAGAGGACCACCTAACACAAGCGACCGGCACTGAGTGGCTCACTCGCATCATGGCTTCAGGGAGGAATGAAGGAGAGGAGAGGAGAGGAGAGGAGAGGAGGAATAAAGAGTGGACAGACTAAAGAAGAGAAGAAATAGAAAAGAATGACAAAGGGGTAAAACGGATTGGATGATGAGAGAGGGGTAAAATAGAGGGAAAGGATAAAGGGAGCAAAGGTGGAGGAGAAGAAGATGGAACAGGGAAGGAAGAGTGGAGATGAGGGTGGAAGAGGAGAAGAGAAGCAATGGTGGGCAGACTAAAGAAGAGAAGAGATAGAAAGAGTATGGGAAGAAAGGATGAATGAGGGGTAAAAAGGAGGGAAAGAAAATGATATACAGACAAGAGAGGACTACCAACACAACCAGTGCTGAGTGGCTTACTCAGGGAGGAATACAGGAGAGGAGGAGAGGACAAGAGGAGAGGAGAGGAGAGGAGAGGAGAGTAAAAGAAAAATGAAAAGTAGGAAGAGCAGATGGAGGAAGGGAAGAGGTAGGGAAGAGGTAGAAAAGGATGGAGAGAGAGGGTGTGAAAAAAAAGAAACAAGAAGAAGAAGGCGGCAGCAAGTTCAGGACTGGAGAGAGGGATGAGAGGAAACAAGAAATGAAAGTAAAGCGAGTAGAGGTGAGTAAGACAGAAGAGGGCAAACCGGTGGACTGGGGAGAGGGCAACAGAAGGGAAGCAGACGTTCAAGAGAGGCTGGAGAAGGAGACGTAGACAGCAGAGGACAGAAAAGTGGTCAGGATGAGACCAGATGGGTTTGAGCCTCCCTGCTAGCACGCCCACCTCGCCTGCCCGAGGTTGCAAGTTCTAGTCCGGTGCGGGACTGTGTTTGTCTAAATAATTAGGTAATTAATTAGTTCATCAGTTTGAGGCATACTTTATAAATATAATGATAGTTTTGGTATTATTATTATTATTATTATTATTAATTGATTGATTCTTTTTACTTTAGCCTAAATATTTTTTGCTTTAATGTTTGTAAATGGCTTTGGGCAGAAGCGTCTGCTAAATTCTGTAACTATAAGTATATAGCTATAACTATAGATCAGAA
>NC_045174.1:14008019-14023019 GCF_900700415.2 Clupea harengus | reverse complement strand
TCTGCAAGTGTCGGAAACTGGACAGATAACACACCAATGAGAATACAGTATGCTCTAGTTAAGAGACTCTTTGTGTTTGTGAGGTAAGGTCTGAATATATGTGTGCGGGTGTGCAACAGCAGCATCACATACACACACTTTTACATACACACACTTCTACATACACACACTTCTACAGAACAAACAAAACCCCAACATCAACATCCTCATCCTCATCATTATCATCAACCACCGCAGTTGAACAAAGCAGCATCAATGTGTCGTCCGCGCAGCGGTCCCACCACCTCGATTTCACTGGCGTCCCTCCAAACAGCCCTCTACCAGGGCTGGGAGTGTAAACAGCGCGAGCAACCCAGCCCTTGAAAAATGTCCTCATGATCAGACCCACATGTTGTGAGGCCCATGCTTACGCTCGCATTTTAGTCCGAGAGAGAGAAATGAAAGATGGCTAACCACCCCGCCACCCCCCCCGACCCACCCACCTCTACCTCAGATGTGGTTGGAGGCACCTCCTTCTCGGGACAAAACAGGAGGCTTTCATTGGTCGAGAAACAGGAAATGGGCCATCAGTCAAGCCCTGCTGCGCCTGAAGGCTGGGAATTCCAATCATTCATCTTGCTGGTGTATTATTTTTCTTTTTCCGTTTTCCTTTTTTTGCCCATTCTTCCCCTTCTTTTTATTTTCGGTGCTACTTCTCCGTCTCACCGTCCAGGTTTAAATATAGTCTGACCTCCCCGCTGAGACGACCACTCAGCAAGTCGGAGCTGCTAAAAATTGCACCTTAAGTATTAGCATGTTTTATTAATAAACGTTTCGGCGGGGCAGGCGTTAAGTGTTTCGTGATACGAGATTATTTTTCGCTTAAAGCACACAGAGACCCAGACGTCTGAGCCTCATTCTGACCCCGGGTTGAATCAATAACCATTTTGAGTTTCGTAAAACACCCTCCCAAGGGCTGACTTTTATACACATTAACGAGAAACTAGCTTAGTGTGTGTGTGTGTGTGAGTGTGTATTGTGTGTGTGCGTGTGTGTATGTGAGTGCGTGTGCATGTGTGAGGGTGTGTGTGAGTGTGTGTGTGAGTGTGTGTCTGTGTGTGTGCGAGTGCGAGTGTGTATGTGTGTGTGAGAGTGCATGAGTGAGTGTGTATGTGTGTGTGTGTGTGTGCGCGAGTGTGTGTATGTGTGTGTGTGTGTGTGTGTGTGTGTGTGTGTGTGTGTGTGTGTAGACAGGCCTGACTCTTCCCCCCCGAGTGGTTTTAGCCCCGGAGAGAACACTGCCGTAGCTAAAGAAGCATGCGAGTGCTAGAATGCGAGGCTAATTTTCATGCTGCCTCCCTCGGGCATGGCATGGGCATTAACCCAGAGCTGGGGTGCTGGCGCTCCCTCAGCCTGGACGGACAACGCATCTCATAAATGCTTCAGGCTCAGCATCCCAACAGCACAGAGAACCTGTGTGTGTGTGTGTGTGTGTGTGTGTGTGTGTGTGTGTTCCCGTAGCCCAACAGCACAGGGGACCTGTGTGTGTGTGTGTGTGTGTGTTTTCCCGTAGCCCAACAGCACAGAGAACCTGTGTGTGTGTGTGTGTGTGTGTTCCTGTAGCCTAGTGGTCTTGTAGCCTTTTCAAGTCCCCCTTTTATAACGAAAAACAAATCGGTGCCTACCCCCCTCCCAACACTACAATGCTTGATGTTTACATACTGTAGGTTTGTCTATAACCATTATATATACGTATATTTTTTATTTCATCAATCAGGTAAACTTGAATATTTTATCAATTTAATAATAAACAAAAGGTCCATCCGCTGTTGCTTTTCTTTAATATTTCTTCTACATTTGAAAAGTTTCAATGTCATTTCATCAATCAATTAAACTTTAATATTTTATCAATTTTATTTGATCAGATCTTGTTTAAAAAACAGTCTTATGGCTATGGATCCCTCCATTCTTTGGATCGGTTCATGTTAAGCGCCCCCCCCCCCCGCCCTGCTGCTGTAGCCCAATAGCACAGAGAACCTGCAGCTCAACTACAGTATGTTCCTGTAGTGGGATAACTACACAAGTTGCAAGTTGCTTTGTATAAAAGCGACTTTGTTGTTTAGAAGCATTTACAACTAAATGTCAAAAGGGTAAAAGGGCCAAATGTAAAACAGGGAGGAAACAACTGTGGTGATGCCATGAAGATGAGATCAATGCTTTCCCACGGAGCACAAACACAGACCGAGAGCGGATCCTCTCCTTGCTATGAGTCACAATGGATGACAGCTGGTGCACTCTTAGAAGAAGGTTCTTTGCCAGAACCCATGCGTGCTGTTCATTGGAATCATCTGATGAAAGGTTCTCTTTGAGATGAAGAACCATCTCTTTCAAAAATATCCTCTGCAATATGTATGTACAGTAACATCATTCTGTTTTGTCATATAACACGTGAAGGCTCCATGAACTCCATGTCTTAACAGTAAATAACATCACACCTTTTAGATTTGTATCCATTTTCACGATTCTAGCCAGGACCTCTATCCTTTGGGTGGACTTTCTTTCTCCTTTTCCCCCCTGAAGGCCGCCATGTTGGCCCAACAGGATCTACTCCAGTGGCAGTAATGCTAAAAGTGGCAGAGCGATCTACTCCAGTGGCAGTAATGCTCAGGGTCGCAGAGCGGACCGCTGCCCAGCTGGTCTGCTTTGGTTAACCTGAACTGGTTTGCATCTCAGCCCTGCTCACTGGAGCCACTTGGCAGCAGGAAGGGAGTCAGGAGATTTGCCTTCACTGCCAAAAAAGGAAGGAGAAAAAAAAGGAGAGAAAAAATGGAAATGAGAGGTTGGGAGTGGAATTTCCAGCAGTAGTCACGAGAGATCGGCGGAGGGTGAGAGGGAGAAAGGGACAGAAATAGAGAACAAGGGCGAGAGCAAATGTATAATAGAAGAACGGATGAAAGAAAGAGGAGAAAAGAAGTAGAGAAATAAAGAATAAAAAAATAAAACAAGGAATGAAAAAAGACACAAAAAAGATAGGGAGGAAGGCAGAAAAAGAACAGAGAAGAAAGAAAGACGAATAGCAAAGAATGGAAAAGAAAGAAAAGTTGTCTATTGTCCTTCAGGACTTCACTGGCACTCAATACACGCAGCTAACACCACGCATTTTCTTTAGAGGGAAATCCCTAAACAGCTCTTCTCAAAACAAAGCCTCCTGATTTTTCTGGGGGCATGGTCACTCCATCACTGCCCACGACTGGCACCCCCAGACAGAGATGAGGAGTGGGGGTCACGGAATACTCCGCTGGGTGAGTGTGTGTGTGTGTGTGTGTGTGTGTGTGTTTGTCTTGATCCTGCTCTCCGGGAGCAGGAAGCACGTGTGTGCACCTCTGAAACTTGAGCTCCTGGACAGCAGCCGAGGAAAGAGGGAATGAGAGAGAAAGAGGGAGGGAGAGCAAGAGAGAGAGAAAGAGAGGGAAAGAAAGAGACAGAGAAGGACAGAGAGAGAGAGAAAAAGAGAGGGAAAGACAGAGAGAGAAATGAAGGGACTGAGAAAAAAAGAGAGAGAGAGAGAGAGAGAGACAGAGAGAGAGAGAGAGAGAAGTGGAGGCCCTGTGGTTTGGTTGGTAGTGGCGGCTGCCATTGGACTGGGATCACCATGTGTTATGTATCAAACGTCCTGCGCTGTCACTGTGTGGGGGTGTGTTTGTGTCTTTTGTGTGTATGTATGTATGTGTGTGTGTGTGTGTGTGTGTGTGTGTGTGTGTGTGTGTGTGTGTGTGTGTGTGTGTGTGTTGTGTTTGAGTGAGAGTTTACTCTCTCCCACACACATGAGTAAATATGCCATTTCTTCCTTACTGTTACTTTTGTAGCGTAAAACTGCAAATGACAGTAAAACAACAAGTGACACGGAGCAATGTTGTTGCTTGTGGCTTGAAGCCAATGCATGTTTTTTGTGTGTTTTGTGGCAATGTCCTCTGGCATACTCGAGGAGGGCCAACAGGGGGCAGGATTTCTCATAAGACCTGAATGCAACGGAGGGGAGTCATGTTTACGGGCCGTCGCCACAGAAACACACAGGGATGCGGCAGGTTCTGCCAAACTTGGAGTTGGAAGAACGAGAAGCCCGTGTTCCCACCTTGGGTAGATAAGAGAAGCCCATCTCCCACGTCACGTACCCCCCACACACAACACTCACACACACACAGCACACACACACACACACACACACACACACACACACACACACACACACACACACACACACACACACACACACACACACACATACACACCAGAAGGTCAGAGTTTACAACAGCTGTGCCCTGGAGACAAAACCCAGCCCTCCATTAATCATGCGTTACTGGAGATAATTGGGTATTTATAGCACAACTCGGAACAAGTCCATTTTTTTGTATCTTTCACCACAAATGCTGCCATGTCGAGTGACGTCAAACCTTCTTCTCTGAGCTCTCAAGAACATCCCACTTTCCTCGTGGCATGTTCCGAGTTCGACAGGCGTTCAGGTGTATTCTCCCAATTTCAGAGGTCGGAACTTTCCCACTTGCTCCCAGTTGCTCATGAACGCACCATAAGCATGCCTGACTGACTACTCAATCATTAAATTGATTGCTCGATTAGTTAAATCAGGCGTGTTCAGCACGTTAGGAGTGTCAGTGACACATTAAGTCAGGTATGATGGGAAAGATGGCTGACATGCAGAGCGGAGGTGGACGGGCCCCAGAAGGAGCAGGTCTGAGATTGACAACCACTGACTTTGATTAGGCTACACAGAGGATGAATTTGTGTGTGTGTGTGTGTGTGTGTGTGTGTGTGTTTGTTTGAATGTGCAGTTTAGGGGGCATATTTACCCTTATTCTAGCTCTCGCTGCTTCCACTCCTCCTGGCTGGCCAGCTATGGACACCTGAGGAGAGACACACACACACACACACACACACACACACACACACACACACACACACACACACACACACACACACACCATATATATGAGTCTTACACAGAGCAGCTCCATTGCATGCAGTCTTAATATAATTGAAATGCATCACAAAGCCCAGTACTGGTTGTATACACTCTTACAAAGGTGCATATGTAGCACTTAAACATCAGGGTACCAGAGACACCTCAGAAGAGACACACACCACATACATGAAGCCAGCAGAGACCCGTCATATTCACCATGCATGGGTCCAACAGTCACTCTGTCTTAGCCCAACTTGTGATTCTAACATAACTGAAATGCATCACGTGGCCCAGCACTCAGCGGCTCCATGAACCCGTGGTGTACTGGCGCAGATGTGCCGCCTGGATCAGCTGTGTGTACATGCGCCCCCGTCCAGACGGAGCAGGCTGTTCTAATAGGGTCTCCTGAGGCTCCTGGCAGGCAGGCCTGCGTGTTTCAGAGGCCCTAACTGGTACCATGCGTCTCTGGGTGTGAGCGATCTGTCAGCGAGTGCCAGTGGCGAGCTGGAGAGAAAGCATCCGCTCGACTGCTGATGGGGGGGGGGGGGGGAGTAGGGGGAGGAGGGGGGAGCTGGGACATGGAGGTGGTGGTGGTGGTGGTGGGGGGGGGGGGGTAGATTCCATGGAAGCACCTGCATTGTTGCTCAATTTCCACATTCCCTGATTAATCGGGTATGGAAACATATCTCACATCTAATTACGACAGCCTTCCTCCCCCTCCGCCTCCTCCTCGCCTCCTCCGCACTCTGGCCCACTGGCCCTGATGGCTCACCAGGTCTGTTCCAAAACTAGCACCTTCCTGACACACACACACACACACACTCACAGACACACACACATTCACAGGCACACACACACACACACACACACACGAACTCACACACTTACAGGCACACGGACACACACTCACAGGCACACGTGTACACACACATGCACAAACACCCTCACACAGCCACACCCATACACACCCTCACAGGCACACACATATAAACACTCACACAGACACGGACAGGCACACGCACACACTCATATGTTCTGCGCACACACAGACACACTCCATATGGAAGTCTGTAAAATTTCCATATGTTCATTTTCATATAGTATATACGATAACGGTGTGCTAACACCTATAATTATGGTCCCTTTCATATACAGTAACATACAAAAATATATGTTTTATATACGTATGACCTACCTTGCATGTTGATGGACAGTATGCTATTTTAGTATGAAATGCAATATGCAAGCTATTTACCCCAGATTTACCATGCAAGAATTGTACATGACAAGTGTGATTCCTATATTTTTTACAGACCTTTTGACATACTGGCACACACAAACACACACACACACACACACACACACACACACACACACACACACACACACACACAGAAGCAATACACACTTCCTCCCTTTGCTCTCCCCTTTCCCCTCTTTTCTACAGCCTGACATGCACACACACGCTCACAAAGTCACACACACACACACACACACACACACACACACACACACACACACACACACACACACACACACACACACACACACTCGCACGCACTCTTTTCTCCAAAAAGCCCTGACAGTGTCTAACTCCAGATCAGGGATTAGGGTTCAGATCCGTTCTCCCACTGGACTCAGTAGATGTTGCTGTAGGGATACGGTTTCTATCGCCTGTGGATTGCCATGGTGATGGTGCGTTGCTACGATGCCAGGAGAGTTGATAATACAGTTTTCTTTCAACTGCTCACACACAAAATCTGTACAAGTCACGCAATGTCTGAAACCTGTCACCACAAAACAGCAAAACCAGACACCAAATCTGCAAAACTTTAAGCTAATTCTCAGCCTCATAAAACACATTCTGCCAAACATTACACACATAGTTCACTTTCTAAGACATAACAAACAGACATTGAACACACACACACACTCACACGCACGCACACACACACACTTCCGATATTTTTGTAAAATCCCTGATATGAAGTGTTGCGCAAGCAATGTTCTGGCTCACTGGAGAGTCATATTCTGATATCTGGCTGCACTGCATCAAGGGCCTTGGTCAACAGTGTCATGTTGTTTCAAGCAGCACATCATTCCACCGAAGGTTTAATCCAAACACAAACTCTTCTCCTTTACCAGAGGAGGAGAATGGTAGTTCAACCTAGCTGTACACACACATTAGCACACAAATTATACTCATACACATCTACCTTACATAAATATATACTGTATATAGAGATGCACATACACACATATATACACAAGTAGCTACTTTCAAACCAGGGATAAGAATCGTGAACCGGATCCAGTTGAGAGAAAATGGTCTGATTCATCAGAATCGTATGTCTCTGGGGTTATCAATTCCTTTTATCGAGGCCGGCATGTTTTTCTGAGTTGGCACATTGCAAAAACTGACCAAGATGGCGGCGCGTGAATGTCACAAGGCTCAGCGTGTCACCATAGTTTGCAATATGGCCAGCACTACTTAGCATCTTCCTTGCCAACGTGCGGCCTCTGGCGAACAAGCTGGACGAGCTGAAGATCTGGACCCTCACACAGAGCGGGCTCATGGACTGCAGCTTCGTGTTCTTGGTCAATCTCTACCTATTTGTGTGTTCAGGCGTCACACATACACACATAAACACACACACACACACACACCTGGTTGCTCTTTTCAGCCTGGTTGTTGCGGTTGGAGTCAGGGAAGTGGATGTGGCAGCCGGTCTCCTCCATCACCTTCTTGATGTTGTTGCCGCCTTTGCCGATGACGTGCGAGTGTTCTGTGTGTGACACGTCCATCTTCAGGGTCACGCGGTTACTCTGGGAAGACACACACGCGCGCGACCAAGACTGAGCATAGGTTCACTTTAATGCATGATTGCTCAGCTTGTCAAAACATTTCCCGTTGCACACTCAGTATGGGGAAACCAAATCACATTAGCTTAATGAAATACTTCTACAATGACTTCATTCTGATGGTAGACATCATACAGGGGTGGGTGGGGCAATATGCCAACACAATACATAAATGTAATACTTTAAAAAGTATTAAAGCAAAACCTCAACACAAATGCGTCTCCTGATTGTGCTGGATGTGGATTTGCTGGTTTGCATTCACTTCACTCGTGCTTTTCTTTTGTTCTGCATTTATTTATTTACAGACAAACAGGGGCCAGTGGCTGTGGTGGAATCATTTGGTGTCTTGTTTTCTCTTAAAAGAAAGAAAGAACAAAAGAGAGAAAGAAAGAGAGAGAGAGAGAGAGAGAGAGGGGGAGAGAAAGAGAGAGAGAGAGGGGGAGAGAGAGAGAGAGAGAGAGAGAGAGAGAGAGAGAGAGAGAAAGAGAGACGTCCTCCTACCAGACCAGACAGTAGTCTGTCTTGACTGCACCAGCATTCGCAGCGGTTTGGGTCATTTTTTCCAGGAGTTGAGTAAAAAAAAAAAAAACCACGACGCTCGAAATCATCAACTCAAATAGGAGACATAATTTACTTCGCCAGTTCAACCACTGGGCCTTTTTTTCCAGGGTAAAGAGAAACCCTTTCTCTCATGTTTAGAGCGGGTATGATTACAGGGCAGCGAGGTCACCCAGAACTGGGAGGACCTTTACTGTAAGTCACCGGCGGACGCTATCCCAGAAGGGAACAGCTGTGCCCCGGGCCTGGTGTTTATGCCTTCACTCATGTGCTAGTTTAAGTTGGGGTCTGGACACTGATTGGTCCACAGGGAGCTGCTGACCTTTGACCTTTTGTGACCACACACAGTGATTTGCTGTTGTGAGACGGATGAATGGCATGCAGTTGTTATGTCAGAGGATGGCTGTGGGGCCTCCGATGCCATCGAGTTACACAACCAACTAATACACAATGAAGCACGCATATAATTTAGGATGAGCTCAAAAAGCAAATCAAATCACCATGTCAAAAGCAGATAGAGAGGTTGAGATATTACAGATATCACAAAAACTCCAAACTTTAAAGAGAGAAGAAACATTTAATAAGTTCAAGTAACAAGTAGGTATTCCTAACATCAAACCCTCGTGTATGTAACCAAAAATATATTCAGTTTCTTATCTTTCTGTTATCTATTTGTATATTTCATTATTTTATTGGTTTAACTAATAATTTACTCCTAGTGTGTACTGAATGTATATTAGTCAGGAGTGGTTAGGTACGTGGGATTTGGTTTCTAGGAATTTGAGGAGGTTTGAGGGAGTTACCTCATACTGTATATAAATTGTTGTACCTTCTTTCACATTCCTACCTTAAGGCTACCTTAAAGAAATTAAGCTCTTATTCATTTAGCATAGCATATAACTAATAGTATTCACGTCATCTGCAATATCACTTATGTCTCTTTGACTCTAGACCTTTGACCTGGCAGTGCAAAGTCCCTAAAGGGCAGGAGAGGAGAGGAGGGGAGAGGAGAGGAGGGGGGAGGAGATGAGAGGAGAGGAGAGGGGAGGGGAGGGGAGGAGAGGGGTGGGGAGGAGAGGAGAGGAGGGGGGAGGAGGGGAGAGGAGAGGAGAGGAGAGGAGAGGAGATGAGAGGAGAGGAGAGGGGAGGGGAGGAGAGGGGAGGGGAGAGGAGGGGAGGGGGGGAGAGGAGGGGGGAGGAGAGGAGGAGAGACCCCTGAACTGTTTAGAGGGCCTCTGAATCTGGCCTAATGGCTGAAGCTATAGCTGTCCAGTTCTGTTTATGCTTTATGTGAAGGTGGGGGGGGGGGCAAACTCCTGAGGGGGTTACATGACATTTACGGGAGCTTCAGTGATTAGAGGCGAGATTACGTTTAGTGTTTGGGCTTTTGAGAGGACAACCGTTGGACAAAAAACAAACATGCATTCTGCTTAGGTAAGGCCCGTGAATAAGAGTACTGAACTAGTAGTGGCATGCAGTAATATACAACAATATAACATACAGTATAACCAATATAACATGTGCTTTAAGTGTCGAGGCAGTCTGCGTGTAGCACGTGTCTGAGGTACTGAGGTGCTGACCTTGGTGTCCAGAACAGACATGATCTTCTCCTTGGCCTCCTTCACGTTCTCCCTTTTCCCGCTCACTTTGATGTGTGGATCTAAAAGAGAGGAAGAGAGAGAAAGAAAGGGATCAAATGGAGCAGAGGGAATGTACAAATGAACATGGAACGCCAAGACAGGTGAGTGGACAAATGAATGTGCAAAAATAGCCTCTCTCATTCAATGTGGCTGCACAGTGACAGTATTTGTTGCTCGGCAACGCTTGACACTGAAATCTCAGGTTGGAACTATTGTTTTGGGGGGTGGAAAATGAATAAGCAAAATTGAATTAAATGAAAGAAAAAAACACAATCCGGCGTCGTCAAACTCAATTTGTCTGTAATAAAACTGTTGTATATAAGCAATATGACAACTGTGTTAGTGAGGTTGGTAAAGGATTACCTACGACCGAATCACAACCGGGAGGATATCCGTTACCAACCCCACTCTCAATCGTGTCATATTACTCAAACATACCATAATAATGTTTGTCTTAACAGGGAGATGTGTTATGGTGAAGGGAATCTATTTGACTTGTGCCTGGCCCATTTCATATGAAAACACTGTCAGTTTATTGGCTTCATCCAGAGTTTGTGCTTCCCCACAAGGTGCAATTCGCTACACCGCCCTAAGCACTGTGTTTGTGCGTGTGTGTGTGTGTGTGTGTGTATTTGTGTGTGTGTGTGAGTGTATGTGTGTGCGCCCATGAATGCATGAGTTTATGTCTCTGTGAGAACAAGGTGTGTGTATGTGTGTGCGAGAACAGCATGCATGTGTGTATACTGTATGTGTGTGTGTGTGTCTGGAAACAGCATGGATGTGTGCATGTGTGTATATGGCCACGAGAACAGTGTGTTTCTGTGTGTTTCGCTGTTCGTTTCTGTGTGTGTCCGTGTGTGTGCATGCATGTGTGTGGGTACTAGTCCAGCCGTGGCAGACGAAACCTTTTTGCCAGCAGGCCTTCCTGTCCATCACTTTAGCACCATGACGATTCCTCTTCATGGGCCTGCAAATCTAGTCAGCCGGCTTTCAAGCTCAATTATAATACCACACTCACCCACCCACACTGCACTACAGTCACTGCATGGAGACCAGAGGACACAGAACACAGATTCAGCACGACATGAGATGGCTGTGCAGACCTGCAATCGTCGCGGTAACCGCAGCATATGCTAGGATATTTACTAGCGCCCCATAAGGATGTTATCAGACTTCCAAACAACATGGATCACTGCAAAGACCTTGAACGCTTTTGTGGTTGAGTTTTCAAGTCCCAGTTCAAGAATGCATTCGACAACAATGTCGGAATTTAAATGTCCAGGATATTCTATAGAATGCTAATTCACGCCAAGTCAGATCTGTAACCTTTGTCAAATTCTCATCTTTTTTGCTAACTGCATGATTAGATTAATGGTAAGAGATACTCAGGGTGTCATTAGATGTTTATAGACAGTGTGACTGGAATGCAACAAAAGTACAGTTGGACTTCCTCTGTTTTGTCCAAAACGTCATTGGGGTGTGTGTATGGGGGGGGGGGGGGGGGATGTGAGCTAGGTCACCATGCCAAACACAGAACTAGGCCACAGCAGTGTTAAGTGTGTGTGCATGTGCGTGTGTGTGAATGTTCCATCGTCCCTAGGGTTCGTGCTTAAGCTTTGGGCTGCGGAATCTGGTGGAATGTGTGATGATGGGGTTCAAGCTGCCAGAGAGGGAGAGAGAGAGAGAGAAAGCGCCGGAGAGAGAGAGAGAGAGAGAGAGAGAGGGAGAGAGAGAGCGAGAGTGAGAGACAGGGAGAGAGAGAGAGAGAGAGAAAGAAAGCGCCGGAGAGAGAGAGAGGGAGAAAGAGAGAGAGAAAGCGCCGGAGAGAGAGAGAAAGAGAGCGCCAGAGAGAGGAAGGCCACGCTAAATTACCGTCCGATTCCGAGAGGGAATTTCTCTACCGCAAAATCCGGCCGAACGTTGATTACGGTTTAAATGGGGGCTCTTGCGGGGAGAAATCACTCCGATCGTGGCCTGGGTTCCGATTGCATTCCGGACCGCTTGCAGAAGGAAAGGCCACCACTCTTTAACTCCTTCCAGAACCTTCTCCTTCTCACTCCCTCTCTGACGGGTATGTAACACGAACGTTGTCTGTGGTCTCCTTTAAGTGTGGACTAAAGGTTAGCTCTGTTTATGTAGTGGTGTTAAGAGAAACTCCATATAATGAAAAAGCCCAGACTAACAAGCATGCTGGGTATTCCCATGCAATGATCCAATACAGTGTGTTATTCTCAAATCCAGCTTTATGATCCAATACAGTGTGTTATTCTCAAATCCAGCTTTATGATCCAATACAGTGTGTTATTCTCAAATCCAGTTTCATGATCCAATACAGTGTGTTATTCTCAAATCCAGCTTTATGTGCCAATACAGTGTGTTATTCTCAAATCCAGTTTTATGATCCAATACAGTCTGTTATGGAGAGAGAGACAGAGAGAGAGAGAGAGAGTGAGAGAGAGAGAGAGAGAGAAAGAAAGAGAGATTACAGACACAGTTCCATCCGACCACTGATTCCTCCTTCCTGCCATTGCGGGTGATCCTTGAGCCAACCTCCGAACGAAACCCCGGCGCTCCTCCCAGGGACCGGCCAGGAGGCAACGGTGCGGTCAGCAACCCAAACAACAGCCCTCGTGCTTAAACCCAGCCTGTGATAGGAGCCCATGATGGTCCTGACCTGGAACAGATCCAACCCTCTTTGCTTAAACCCGGCCTGTGATATGAGCTCATGCTAGCCCTGACCCCTGACAGATCGAAACGGTGAGGATGTCTGGGGTCACACAGACATCACACTGGGGTGACACATGTCTGGGGTCAAACAGTTTCCTAAAATCCTGCTTGTTGGTCACTACCATCAGTAGCACCACCATTACACAGCTCCTTCTCACTACACCTGACTAAAGGAATGGATTTAACTGCTACTGTTATATTGAGCCTATCAACCTATTCAAATGGATAATGCTTCATTACTGATAGCCATACAGTACAAAAATATAAATAAAATGGTTACTAAGAGATATAATAGCTATGGACAGGTACAGGAGGGGTAGAGCGAGGGGAGATTAATCGATCACGGATAGCGTTGTTCTCTCGGAAGGATACAAAAAAAGGTTTGGGTTAGGGTTATACCTATATACCTAGTATAATTTATGTATGGGAATCACTTGGTTCTAAGGACATAAAACCGAAGAACCTTTTTTAGACTTTAATACTACTTCCCCTGTCCCTCTGAGGAGAACGATAACGTAATCCTAACATATGACCTCTAATCCTCGTATCTAATCCTGACCCTAAACCACACCACAACTGCAACTGTAAGCACGACCACAGTCATAAACCAACGCCTGACTCGGTCCCCATCCATCCAGTGCAACCCTTATCTACTACCACCAAGTCTTAACCCTGAACTACACCCACAGGTCATGAGAATAGACTATCCAAATCAAAACAAACCTAAGCACCACTTTGCCGAAGTAGAATTATTAACCCATACAAGCCTTGATGCGTTTTGTTTGATTCATTCAATCCCCATCAATTACAAATGAGAGGCATACCATGCATTCCTTCAGTGAGTACAGCATTAAATGGCATCCAGCAATAACCATCATTGGGTACCCCAGCAAATCAGGAAGCTGTAATAAACAAAATGTTTATCCTATCTCTGGATTCTGTTTCTATGCATGTTGCCTAAGGTTCTCTCCTCACTGTGAATGGCATGAATAGTATCCATAGCGATAATCGCCACTGGTTACCCCCCAACAAAGCTGTACATTTGTGAGCACCTGGCAGAGGTGCCTATGTGTTTTCTACAGATTCTATCGCTATGCACACTGCACAGAGCCACAGGTCTTCTCTCCACAGCTGTGTCAGCTCTCCTCGCTCTCTCTCTCCCTCTCTCTTTCTCTCTCTCTCTCTCTCTCTCTCTCTCGCTCTCTCTCTCTCTCTCTCTCTCCCCCAGCACACATCAGGCATGTGGCCGCTCCCACCAGGGGAGCAGAGGGAGAGAGAGGGGTGCTGACGGACGCAGGACACGGATGGAAAACAAACGTCTCGGTAACGGGAACAGTCAGTGTGTATCTCACACACAAAGCTCACACACACCTGTGCTAACATAGAGACACCCACACACACACACACACACACATGCACACACAAACACAAACTTATTCTCACACACACGTCTATTAACATGCACACACACACACTCACTCATACACACACATGCACACACCCAAACTTATGCTCATACACACTTCTGCTAACATGCACACACACACACACACACACACACACACACACACACACACACACACACACACACACACACACGCATGCATACACACACACACACACACACACACACACACGCATACACACTGGAGTTCTCTCTCTCAGAAACACACACAGAGACATTTATGTCTCTCATCTAAACACACACTTCATTGTCACTCTCTTATGCACACACACAAGTGTATGTACATACTACCCTCTAAAACATGCACCCTCACATTCTCCCTTACACATTACTAACACACTCATACACAGTCACAGTTGCACGCACACACTAATAAAACCATATGTATTCTTATTTTGATATACTGGCTCATAGACTTGCTATTCTGAGGGAAAACACACACACACACACTCACATACAGTCTCTCTCACACACACACACACACTCACACGCACAGCCGCTGTATGTTTTTGCAGCAGAATGGACGAGCTGTTTTTAATGGAGCACAGGATCATTGGCTAACCCCATAGGAGAGTGCAGTGAGCCAACTGGAACTTATGACATGTGTGTGTGTGTGTGTGTGTGTGTGTGTGTGTGTGTGTGTATGCGTGTGTTTGCACATACAAGCAAGTCATATGTGTGTGTGTTTATGTGTGTGTGCATGCGTGTGTGTTGGCACATGGCATGTGTGTGTGTGTGTGTGTGTATGTGTGTGTGTGTGTGTGTGTTTGTGCGTGTGTGTGTGTGTGTAA
>NC_045174.1:13998019-14003019 GCF_900700415.2 Clupea harengus | reverse complement strand
CTCCAGTGGGTGAGCTGCCATAAATCTTCGGTGCAGCCACCTGGTCACCAAACCGGATTGGCCGATTCTTCCACAACTCGACGTGTGATTGGCTAATCCATTTGCAACTCCACACCGGATTGGTTGCTACATGTTCCACTCAGCGCTGGGCTGGGTAAGTCATTTCCAACAGAAATGTGTATTGGCTAAGAGCACATTCAAGTGTCAGTTAGGTCCTTTATGGTCTCCATGTTCAACATGGCATTTTCAAAAAAAGGCCCTCGTCCAATCAGGAGAGGCAGAACAAACACTGCCACCTTTTGTGTCATTCTGGTCGAATCAGCACTCACAAATCAGTGGACACAGATGCAGTTGACAGTGTTTACAGAGGTAGAGGTAGTTCTGGATCGACGTCCAATCACAGGAAAGAAAGCAGAGTAAGGGAACAAAGGGGAAAAGGAAGAAAAAAAGAGAGAGACGAGAGAAGCACAAAAAGGAGAGGAGTGAAGGAGCAGTGAAAGAGGAGAGGGAACGCCGAGGACTTGGACAAGAGCGAGTGCACGAAGAGGAACGAGGTGGGATGGAGGATCAAAGGAAGAATAAGGAAAAGAAATATAGGAACAGGAAAAGAAAGAGGCAGGAAGGTAGGAATGAATGTTGTGGAGTCCCACAAGGTTCCACATTCCATCTGCTAATCACTTTAACTGGCCTACCAAAGCACCTCTTCCTCTTCCTCATCCCACAGAACAACAATCATCTGACCCCACAGGCACAGAAGTAACCAATCACACTACACTGGAACCTCATTATCATTAAAATAAAACCTCTTGACAACCATTATTGACCTAAAATACAACGTAGTTCAAAATGGTCATTGTTGTGCTTAGCGCTGGTTGGTACCACTAGGGGGAGCTCCAGAGCCTGTTCCGTGACTGGTCAATGCCTCCGGCATGGCCTCCATGACCGATCAATATCTCAATGCCAATGCCCTTGCCTGGTCAATGCCTAGTTTCAAGAGTTGCTGCTGCTGAAATGATAACCAAAATTTTTAATAACCACACTACAACCTCTTGATAATCACAGTGAAACCTCTTTACAACAAGATAAACACCATCATCTCATCACAACTGCACTGCAACTCTTTCTCACTACAATAAAACCACTTAATAATCATACTGCAACTTATTGATAACCCTCCTGCAACTTCTTCCCAACCACAATGAAACCTCCGCTGAAACCATGTGATGACAACACCGCTATCTCCTGATAACGATGAACAGCATACTCTCATCACAACTACACTGCTACCTCTTCACAAACACAATGAAATGATGTATAACCATACTGCAACTTCCTGATTATTACACTGCAACTTCTTGATGATAACCATAACTGCAACCACTGGTTCTGCACTGCAACTTATTGATAACCATAACTGCAACCACTGGTTCTGCACTGCAACTTATTGATAACCATAACTGCAACCACTGGTTCTGCACTGCAACTTATTGATAACCATAACTGCAACCACTGGATCGGCACTGCAACTTCTTGATAACCATAACTGCAACCACTGGTTCTGCACTGCAACTTCTTGATAACCATAACTGCAACCACTGGATCGGCACTGCAACTTCTTGATAACCATAACTGCAACCACTGGTTCTGCACTGCAACTTCTTGATAACCATAACTGCAACCACTGGTCCTGCACTGCAACTTCTTGATAACCATAACTGCAACCACTGGTTCTGCACTGCAACTTCTTGATAACCATAACTGCAACCACTGGATCTGCACTGCAACTTCTTGATAACCACACAACAACTACACATGGATCTGCACTGCAACTTCTTGATTACCACACTGCAGCCTCTTAACAACCAGTTACCAGAGACAACAACATGCCCATCTTCTGATAACAATAAACATCAACATATTCTCCCGGTGACAGAACAGCTGCTTATCTTTGTTTCCAAACCCGATAACCTCCTGATAAGTCAACACCTCCTTGTGATTGCTGGCTAGAGGAATGTATCTCCTTGAACCACACTGCGATTGCTGGCCAGCTTCCCGGGCCAGTGGACAAACACGAGACATCTATCTGTTATTTATTAAAGTATATCTGCTCCCATGTACGTTCCATTATGCGTGGTTTGTGGGTTCGTGTGTGTGTGTGTGTGTGTTTTTTTTTTAAAGTGTGTTTGTTCATGTGCATGCGGGTTTGTCACCAATGGCTCCAGACCAGTTGAGCGGAGCGGTGTGTGTGTACGTGGTGCGTGTGAGTGTGAATGGAATGTGCGTCTGTGTTTGTGCATGTGTGTGTATGTGTGAGAACTGATGGCTTTTAGAACTAGTGCGAGCAGAAGTCTGTCGAAGTCTGTCTGTTGTGTGTGTGTGTGGGGGGGTAGTGTGTATATGTGTGTTTGTGTGAGTGCGCATGTTATGTGTGTATGCAGTTTGTGTTTGTGTTTGTGTATGTGTGTATTTGTGTGAGTGTGTATAGTATGTCTCTCTCTCTCTCTCTCTCTGTATGGGTGTTAAGTGTGTATATGTGTGTTTACGGGAGTGTCCATGGTATGTGTGTGTATGGTGTGTGTATGCAGTTTGTGTGTGGGTGTGTGTATTTGTGTGAGTGTGTACAGTTTGTGTGTGTGTATGTGTGTGTGTGTGTGTGTGTGTGTGTGTATTTGGTTTGTGTGTGTGAGTGTGTGTGGTCAGAAAGCAAGAGATGATGTTTCCTTTACCCCTTGAATTGTAAAAACCATAATGGGTTATTGAACTGCTTACATTTGTTGGACTATTTAGAACATTTGATTCCTGATGAAATTTGAGTTTTAATGGGGAATCAAATAAAGTATATAAAATATGTGTGTGAGTGTATGGGTGTGTAGTGTATATGTGTGTTTTGAGAGTGTGCATGCTATGTCTGTGTGTGTGCGGTTTGTGTGTGAGAGTGTAAATGTGTGTGTTCGTGTGTGTGTGTGTATTCAGTTTGTGTGTGTGTGCATACTTTTCTGTTTTATGTGCATGCATGCACACACACACACACACACACACACACACACACACACACACACACACACACACACACACACACACACACACAGAGACACTCAGTGGGTGTTGGTCTGGTCCCAGCTGCTTGGGGCCTGTGAGACAGTGAGGAGCCTGCGAGTCTATCTGCTCTGCATCACACAGTGACGGCAGAGTTGGGGGACTGATCTTATCCGACCCTCATAGCACTGAGGAGGAGCGCAGACACTCTCTCAACAGCAACACTACAGCAAACCCCACAGCATCACTTACGAGGGAATTCTGTCTAAATGTCAACTAATAAAACACATTAATATAACCATGTAGTGTTAATAACATGATGACATTATTGTGCATTAGAATGTATTTTTAACACGGTGATACATGAATGAAATGTAAACAATAGATCACATGTGAACATACTACTTCGAGACAAAATAAGAGGAAGCAAACACACGTACTCACAAACACTATCCCGAGACACTTGTGCTACAAGACTACTTCTTGCTTGCCATAAAAGCATGAAAACATATTCTAGCTGTACTTAAAGAAATCTATATTCAAATCCTTCTCAGGATTGTGAAAAAAAAAACCTGAAAAGGACTGAAGTTATGCACAACAAATGAAAAGGTTGCCGTGGTAACCATAAATCCATGCAAGCAAGAACAAAACCCTAACACCAGAGGTCCTTATTTCCACAACCTGTTTTCAACCCTTGGCCAAAGGCATGTTCATAATGCTTTTTACAAGCCAACTTGTTATTGCGTACCATACTGAGAGATGTCTAAAGCTCTAAATCATCATAGAAACATCGTTATCTTGACATTTAGGAGGAATTTACGTTTTCCATGATATATTTCAGTTGTTTCTGAGGCATTTAATACTCCCTAACATCCTTAATTTGTAATTATATTTTGCACTGAGATTAAGTGAAGTTGTTGGCTACCACATACCAAATATACTGGTGACATGTTGAAAGTGTCTGTTACTAAAGAAAGGCCCCTGTCATACTCATGAAGGGGGATTGCGTGGGAGCATTCACGTGAAAGCAAAAAGGAGGTTGATTTGATGTGTCCATTTGATTGTAATGTGGATTTGTACATGTGCATTTCAATGTGTGTTCAGTGAGTGCACGTGTGTCCATGTGTGTGTTTTGCTTAGCTAGCAGACACACGCTGTTTGCAACACAACCAGCTGGTCCATGTGTGTGCAGACCATGAGGAGAGATCAGTGTTAATAAAGTTCAGTGGTTTGTGTGTGTGAGTGTGTGCATGTGTGTGTGTGTGTGTGTGTGTGTGTGTGTATGGGGACACATATCATAAACTTGTAAATTGTATGTGTTTACATGTGTGTGTGTGTGGGCATAAACAATGATCACAGGTCAGTCAGCATTGACCCTGAAAAAGTAATTAGACAGGAAACACACCAGAGAAAGCATCTCCGCCTGGCTCTGACATCCACGTGTGTGTGTGTGCGTGTGTGTGTGTGTGTGTGCGTGTGTGTGTGTGTGTGTGTGTGTGTGTGTGTGTGTGTGTATGTGTGTGTGTCTGTCTGTGTGCAGGCTCTGTCTGGTCAAAGGCGGAGGCACCCGTATATATATGTGTGTGCGTATGCATGTGTGTGTGTAAGCGTGTGTGTGCATGTGTGTGTCTGATCACAGTCTGTGGCACCCACGTGTTTTCTAACTCCCCCCAATTAGCTCAGATGTTTTGCCGTGCTCAGTCACAGCCCATTACGTAACATTCCTCCCCGACTAGGCAATGCTCCCCGGACGCCCGGCAACACAAACAGCACGGAGCAGGGGATCGGATTGACCTCTGACCTCTCGGCTGACCTGAGGTCAGGCAGAGAAGGGAAGCGGGTGAAGCCGGGGCTGTGTTCGGGCTTTGATCCCGGCTTTTGAAAGTTGATCTGTTAACAGTCGGCGACACGTTTGACCTGAAGGGGAGGATACTGGGGAGCGAGTGAACATATGATGGTTGTGT
>NC_045174.1:13920519-13993019 GCF_900700415.2 Clupea harengus | reverse complement strand
ATTACTCTGATTTAAGATGGTATTCCATGGAATATTACTCTGGTTTAACATGGTATCCCATGTAATATTACTCTGATTTAACATGGTATTCCATGGAATATAACAATGGGTTAACATGGTATTCCATGGAATATTACTCTGGTTTAAGATGGTATTCCATGGAATATTACCCTGGGTTAACATGGTATGCGGTGGAGTAGAGATGTTACTCTTGAAACTGAGGGGTTTGAAGCTTGTGTCAAAAACTTGAAGCACTTCCTGTCGGCGCTCCGTATCAAGGCTTGCATTGTTTTGCTGAAATTACGTCATCCGTGACGTTCAAAGCCTCATTTAGCCGATGCCTCAAGAAAAGATTCCATTTTGGACCATTTCTCTCAAATGCATGGGTTGTTGTCAGTGTTTGAGGTAGCAGGATATTTTGAGTTGTCATTTTGTGTTTATTGTATCTTGATTGAGATACAGCCAGCAAAGAAGAGAACTCTGATTTGATTTCTCCAGCTTGTAGGCTATGATTTCCGTGATATATAACATAAGCCTAATGATTATGTTGTTATTTCCTGTTGTCACGGGTCATTTTGCAACATGTTATCCACTCTGCTCATTGTAAAGAACGTTCAATGTCAAAATGATTTATATAATATGATATTACATTACATTACATCACATTATACCATTACACCACTCACTCTGTTCTTTTTCTTTCTCTCCTAATCTAGACTATCTTCGCTATGGGACGCTGCTGTAGTCTCTCCACCCGGTCTACCTGCAGAAACCCCCAACCAATTGCACCCACCGCCACCGCACTGCCGTACACTTACTCTACCTCATACCCTATGCTAGCATTTATATACAATATATATTATTGCCACCATCGACATGTTTCTCTGTTCCTACTCCCCTTACCCCTGTAATAGTAACCCTATCAGGACAGTGTATACCCACTAAACTGGTCTTGTCTGCATAATGTTCTTACCACCGGATGTCTGTATATATATTATGTACATCTACCAAATGCAGGCTATGTACAACACCTGTTGTTTCCCTTCCCCTTCTGCCACACAACCCTCCCCTTCCCCCCTTCCTATCTCCACCCGGCCGACCTCAAGCAGATGGGTTCCCCCTTATGTGCCGTGGTTCTGCTTAAGGTTCCTTCCTGACTAACAGGGAGTTTTTTTTTGCCCGTGTTGCCATTGTGCTTGCACTAAGGGGGTTTCAGGCTCTGGGCTCTGTAAAGCGCCTAGAGACAATTGTATTGTTATGGCGCTATATAAATAAAATTGAATTGAATTGAATTGAATTATATTATAGGCTATAGGCAGGCACTGCCAAAGTCCTTGCATTATTATGAAAAGGCTATTACCTAGATCATACGTGAACAATTTCATTTTCATTACAAAATAACATTGACCATAAATACTTCAAATGAACTAGGCCTATTTTTTTAATCTTTTTTACATATTCATGTTAATGCATCAAGCCTTTT
Source organism: Clupea harengus (assembly GCF_900700415.2). Classification (NCBI taxonomy): domain Eukaryota; kingdom Metazoa; phylum Chordata; class Actinopteri; order Clupeiformes; family Clupeidae; genus Clupea; species Clupea harengus. The sequence goes on along the minus strand of NC_045174.1, from coordinate 13,991,536 downwards.
ACTCTTACTCATCTTAGTTAACAGTCCGCTAACGATTCAGAGAAACAAATGATTCTAATGACCTTTCCACATTTGCTCCATCAAAAGACAATAAACAGAAGGGAAAAAAGTCTTTTTGCGAATTTGCAGATGGACACTAATTGATTTTTTTCTTCCAGCCTGGATTATGAAAGGCATATGCCCGTGTGCTTGGCGCGTCCATTAGTTTTGGTGCGTATAAAGCTTCCTAAAGCATGACGAAACTATTTCTGTTCCTCCCCGAGCAGAATCAGTCTGTGCGCTGATTGGAGACAGATGCCTGATGAAGGAGGACAACACCCACACATGTGTGTGTGCCATATCAGAGGAACGCATGGCACCTATTTCCCACTCTAGACTGTGACTACCACCACCGCCACCGCCTCCCACTCACAGTCCTCCACAAGAGCCTACGGCTGCCTTCTGAAGAGCCCATGATCTCAGAAGGTTTCAATCCCTGAATGATTCATGCACGCATTCCAGCCATCAGTCGCTACTATTTTTAACGCAGACAAATGTTTTTGTTTTCAGAAGTTTTTTTTTTCTCGACTCTCCTCCTCCCACATCTTCTGAAAGTGATCTGACGCTTGTTCATTTCCTTTGGTCAAAGCACGAGGCGGGCGGGCGGGCGGACAGGCGGACTTGTGGGATACTCCAGAGTGATGCCAACGATGGCCTTTTGGCCCCTTTTCCTTCAGCTTATTTACACAAGAGAGGGGGAGAGGCGAGAGAGAGAGGAGAGCGATGAGAGAGGGACCTCGGGTGAAAGGGGGGGTAGAAGTGATCTAAAATATTCAGATCAGTGGGCTGACCCAGTATGAGGTCAGTCCCGGAAGGAAGCACACAGTTACACACAGAACAAGTCAATCCCTGTGAAACTCAGAGGGATATTTCACAATACAAAAAAATAAAAAATAAAATAAAAACGTATGAGTTTTAAAGATTCACACACCCTTCGCTTCTCTCCCAGGCCTTGGGAAAAACCCTGACGATTGTTTTGGAAAAGCCGCAGCGTCGCCCGAAAAAATAGCTCGGGTGAACCGACGCAGCTCACAACCCAGTCTGACTGAATGCAGAGCTGGGGAGTGAGTAAGAGAGTGGGGGTGGGATTGATACTGCAGTGCCAGACAAAGTGCTTCCATATGATCGTGTTGCCGCTGGAGACGGATTGGGTTTCATCGAACAGCGATCAGAAAAAACATGCCGCTCCTTCTCGAGGCCTACGCATTCACACACTCGCTCTCTCTCTCCCTCTCTCTCTCTCTCTCTCTCTCTCTCTCTTTCTCTTCCCCTAAAGCTCTTGTCCTCTGCGGCCACTTCACCTCAGCAAGGCCTTGAGGCATGTCCAAGCATGGGCGTGGGTGTTGCGGGATGGGGGGTGTTGGAGAGGGGGGGGGGGGGTGGGCAGCTGAAACCTGCAGGAAACGGCTCGAATCCTATTTTCCATTAGTACGCGTGGTTAAGTGACACACAAGAGACGGAGAGAGACTTTACGACCCTACCCGACCATACCAAATGTTCTGGACGATCCTATCAGATGTATGATATTTGTTTTTGCACGTCCCGAAATTCATAACACATGTGAAACGTTTTTTTTATATATCACCCGAAGGTCGGGAGATCGGCAAAGCAAAGAATTCCGCGAGAGCCAGTTCTAGAGCACTTTACGGCTATATACACAAAAGGATTTTCTTTCGCAGTTCAAGCCTTTATTCCAGGTGGACAAAAAAGAAACCTGAAGTAGATTCAGCAGAGAATGAATGCAAGGTGAATATGAGAGCGATTGAATTTCATAGCCATTTAAACTCAAATTCGTTGGAATTAGACTGAATTATGACGGGAACCAGGCTCAGTGTAAGCCCTTTTGCCAACACAGGCTGTATTTACCTGTAGGACACCAATGAAACCCAAAACCACTTCACAAGTCAAGTCGAGCTCCAACATCCTTCTACAAAGGTCCAAAAATCAGACACCTTCCCTAACATTTTCATGCATGATGAATGATGTTTATGACGACCTGGCCACGTAAACCACAGTGTTATATTTTTCCGCTTGGACCCCTCAGATGCTCTATTGCTTGGGTGCATATCCAAAGCCACACTGGCCTGGCTGTTTCAACACCAACACTGGCTTGGTGAACGCTAGACACACGCTACAGTTTCATTGGTACAAACAAACATGAGTCCACACACACACACACACACACACACACGCACACACAATAAACAAACAAACAAACAAACAAACAAACATACATACATCCTGCGTAGCACACTCCAAGAGCCCTACTCAACTAATAGCCCCACTCCACTAAGCCATTGATTGCTTCCTATTGCTCTCCAGCACGCTAGCCCCACACTGAAGACGGGTTGATTATAATTCAGGTCTATTTTGGACCGTGTTTTCTGTAGAGAGTAACCACTTTGATGAATCATCAGCTGTGGCAGTTTTTTAAGTTTTATATAATCCATTGATATGTTTTCTATTGTAGAGTGCTATGGTTTGGAATGGATAGGAATATGGTTGGACTGACAATGGGGGGAAAAGCATGAAGACATGCTAGGCCCAAAAGGTCTACACAATGTTTGGATTAAACCTTTTCATCTTTTCCTTTGTGACAATGCATTCACTGATAACTGTTGTTATTAGCCTGTGCCAAAACGATCAGCGTATACTGAACACTGTATAGAACAAAAGCTGCCTAGACAGGAAATGTGGAATAATCTTAATACTAGTGTTAAATACTAGTGTTAAGGAATCACTTCGTCTAACCTGTCTGAACAGTCATGTCCTTTCCAGAGCCTGAAACTTAAAGCCTCTCAAAAGCTCGCCCTGAGCCGAGAGGCAAGTAAGATTCCCCCTTCAAACTACGATGACTAGGAGCACTGACTTAGAACAACAATCAGACAACAGCCAACACAGCCTCATATTCTCTCCACCCCCCTGTCCTTGAACCAACCACGCCAAGACTTCAGCACCTCCAGACGGATGGCCCAGACATTGGCATGCCTTTTTGACGAAGAGAGAGGTTGAAAGGGGGCTCCGAGAGGTTTAGCCTTGCGCTGGAGGGGCCCCAGAAATCTTGGGGCAGCACAGTTAGAACGTAAACACGGCTGAATCCCTCCATTGTGCGAGCTGCTCAGCACGGCCTCTGGTGTGGCCCTGGAACAGAGTGGCCAGGCGGGGCGGGCGACCGCGGTGGAGATCGGCGGGAACTCCACTGTTGTGATTGAAAACATGCGTGATTTCAGGGGCCCGATCCGGTGACTGAGGTGGGTCGGGGGGGGACGAGCGAGCGAACCTATGAATCCGAGCTTCCTAGTGTGGAATGCTGAGTCAGCTAGGGGGGGGGGGGGTGGTTGTTACGGCGGGTTCCATTGACACACAGCTGGAGAAGTCTGAACCAGGTGCTCATCAAGGACAGATGATACCTCAACGCTTGTCTTTTTAGCAAATGAAAAAAGCAGAAAAAAAATCACTTTAAACACTACCATACCTTCACCCACCCCCCACCTCGCCAGTTGTAAAATCAAGACTCATCTCTAGTCATGTTCGGTATAATTGGACATCAATTTGTCCAAGGTCTCGGAGCGACGTTCTCCTTTCACGTCGTCCAGTAACGACTATTTGGATAAAGTATCTCTTTTCACCTTCGCCATGTCAATGTGAAAATAGTAGGAAAAACACTTCAGCCATGTGAACCACTGCTCACCGCTCAAACTGCCGATTCTTCTGGAACCTGCCGTATTCGAGCCCCTCGCTCCGTAACGGGAGCTCGGCCCTTTCGGCTGCTCAGCAAATCCTCCACTCAACGGCGACTAATTCCGCTGACAAACTACAAATATACTGAGTGTGACATGACGGGAGCGGTGTTTATTTGGAAAGGGCCAAATTGACATGTGTGAATGTGAAGCCCAGGATCAGCCGTGGCTAAGAGCACAGGGAGGCCCTCAGGGCCTCAGGGGGAGCAGCAGCAGCAGCAGCAGCAGCAGCAACCAGCAGTCACCTGGGTCAAGCCTCTAACGCCCGGCAGAAAAAACCTGCACACACAGTCCCCGACAACCCCCCACCCTTCCCCTAACTCATTTATTTTCCCACGCAAATTCCATTTCACACCAATGGACTCCCAGAGTTCCTGCGCACACACTGGACTTTTTTCTGTGACACTGACAGATTGCTCACTCGGCAGGGTGAGGTGAAAAAAAAATTTAAAATGAACAACATAAAAAATGAAAACTGAGTGTTGATTTTTAAGGTGTTTCCCTTCTCTGGTATGCGGAGGCACCGTCCACCGGGTGCAAGTGGGCACCTCGCCCCATTTTAACTCCCTACCCCCATGCCTTGATCTGGGGCACCCCACATGTGCCTGGCTGCCTGGCTGTATTTGTCTAAACTGCGCCAATTAGGTCTGTGAGCTCCATCCACCACCCCCCCCCCCCCCTAAAAAAAAGCTTATTCACCATTTCCATCTCAACCTCCCGAAAGAATAAAAACATGCACCCGGTGCTTTGCTTGGCTACCTCCACTTCGAAACTCAGGAGCAGACGTGTTTTTCATATAATGTCATGACTTCTGTTGTGTGTTGGGTCACCAGACTCACCCCCCCCCCACCTCCCCCTCCCCACCCTTCAACCCCCGCCACCCAGGCCCTACCCCGAAGCACTCAGACACGAAACTCAATCTTCAAGTGCAACCATCCCAATTAGCCCCCTACTCCTGCACTGACATTCAACACTGTTCTGCTGTGGAGAGATTTCAGGGGGATTTTCAGAAAGACAGACATGCTCGACAACTGACCTATAAAAGCAGTATGAATACCTCACTTCAGCAAGTCACCATTAAAGGTGTAGTCTGTGATTCTGGCGAAAGGTTTTTATTTGAGCTCAAAAGCCAGTCGAATTACACCCCGCTGAACTTAACAAAAAGTGCACTGGATCAGAAGTGTGGCAAACCCAGCCTTTAAGTGTCTGATGCCCACGTGCATTCAACAACTGACCCATAAAAGTAAAAACCTCACTTCAGCGAGTCCGTATTAAGAGTTTGATGGCCGTATACATTTGCCAACCGTGGCTTCTGACCTACTTTTTTGGCTGGTGAGGGTGCCAGCGAAGTGTTTAGCTAGTGGAAGTGCTCCTACCTTCTGGAAGAAGTCCTCTCCTCCGTTCGCTCTTCCTTCTGTGGCAGCTGCAGAGAAGAATACGAAAGTTAAAAAAAAAAAAAAAATGGCAAATCATTGTATGTGCTCCTGCCATTTTCAACTACCACATTTGTTTATGGTTATGAGCAACAAAATATCGCAAAACAATATCTAAACTCTGCTACAGCTACAGTATCATCCATTCAATTCATAGTTAAAATAATTAATGTGAGCACTAAAAGACCACAAAGCATTAGAATGAAAATGGCAAATCATCGTATAAGATCCTGCCTTTTTCAACTGCCACATTTCTGTTATCAGCAACAAAATATCGCAAAACAATATCTAAACTCTGCTTCAGCTATCATCCATTAAATTCATGGTAAACATATACATAATGAATGTGAGAGTTAGATAGATAGACCACAAAGCATTAGCATGAAAAAAAGAACATTTCTTCACACAAATGTTGCCATTGTTGTTGTGAATGTTCTGATCAGGCTACCATTCTCTTTCAGGTGAGTTAGACACAGGTCCAAAGCACTGTTAGACTTCAGCAGACAAAATAACTAGAATAAATCCAAGCCTTATTCAATGCCAATCAAGGACCATTCACAGACCTTTCCGGAATCAGCTTTAATCTCGAACTGGAGTTTTGAGCAATTCCAGTCTTTCCCTGTGTAGACAAACCATTGCCAGATGATGGGGAATCACAGGCCTTGGGTTGCGACAGTCTCAAAGCAGCTCGACTGCCCAACCAAACCAGATCCAAGCACACCAGTTTCACCCCACCATCAAACCCACTCGTCTGGCCAAATGTGTAGTCCTGCCTGACAACTCTAAACTCTAAATCTAAACTGTTGTTTTTGACAACAATGTGGAAAGCTTCAAATATACTCATTGAGGACTGACTGGCGCCTAAATATTTGTTTTCTGTCCAAGCATTGTGTCCAAGTTCAACACCTGTGAGGCAATGGTATGCATCGACATGAGATTAACAGAGCGGCTGAATTTTCGATCTATCGAAATAAGTTTGTGGTGGCAGTCGTACTCAATGGAAAGTTTTTTACAAACGCCTTCTCAGCTTGGGATATGTGGTCCTAAAATCAGTACAGGAGCATATTCAATATTGGAGATTTTACAAAAGCAAACACCATAAAGGGTCATTCTGTTGTGGTCATTAACATCTTAAAACTCACGCTAGCAGTGCACTAAATATTCTAGAATATTCCACAATGGCCTGTAGCAGCGGCAGGTCTGGTCCCAAGGAGCTCTGTCCTGTATCAGTCCACTGGGTCAGATAGGGGAGGTTTGTAGGGGAGCCAAACGAAGGCCACTCTGTCAGCACTTTAGGTGAAACGCTCTGCCAACCAGGCCCTTCCAACAAACACTCTGGGGTTTGGGCTTGCTCTGCCAGTTAACATTAACTATTTATTTTAGTGATGTAGTCCCATGTTATTATTTTTCTTTCCTTTACACCATTTGTATCAGCGAAATAAGTGTGGGATAACATGCTAAATGCTAATGATGTAAACTTACAATTTCAGGATTTTCAGGAGTTGTATTTGCACAGAAGGTTTGAAAATATCGCACAACCTTGAGTGTTTGGCAATTACTGTAAATCACACTAAATAAACAAGAATATCTTACACAAGTGGGTCCGGTTGAAGTATAAAGTTTCATCTGGTCACTCGCAGAAAAAGCACAGAGCACCGCAAAAACCAAGCCTCATTGCCATCCTCGCAGGGTTGCTTGGTCCGATGCGGACTTTCCGAAGCCAAGATTTACATACATGCCAGGGCCTACTGGAGCCTACTGTAAAATGTTTATTTATAACAGGAGAATTACAAGGCAGTTTTTTGGGAGCAGATTGGCTGAATATTGCCCCCAAACCGCAGGCACCAGCTGAGTCAGTCCTGCAGGACCACAAGACTCGGATAAAATGTCCCACAAGACATCTGAACACTAATGTGAGGGGGTGTAACTCAAAAGTAGGGTACTTTGTTAAAACAAGAGTAAGTCAAAATAGGGGGGTATGAATGCCAGACATGGAAATAACTGATACTGCGTGAGCAATAATTTCTCATTTAAAGCTACTGAGCAGTGGTTCATTTGTGAGTTATGCCATTGTTAACGCAGAAATATGTAGTTTTTCTCAACCGTTTAAGTATGTTCTTGTAGGCAGATCATTTTTATAATAGACTCAAATTTATAGTGATGGTACAGGGTCACGTGAAGGGAATGTAAACGCACCTATCATTCCAATCGGCTGCCGCTAGGATAATAGCTCTTCAGTCTCATTAAACACAATGTGGTTTTTTATGTCCTGTGATGTTTAAAGCCAAAAGTGGATTGGTATGGTCAAAAGAGGTAGTTATATTATGCCTACCGCATTCCTGCTATTTAACAGACTATTCAGCAATTCTGCAGTGCTGGAACCACAAGGTATTCATCAGCATCACACTCACACAAACACACACATACACAGAGAGAGAGAGACAGAGAGAGAGAGATAGAGAGATAGAGAGAGAGAGAGAGAGAGTTCTACAAGGATACCTCAAAGACTAACAAATCCATATTTACACATGCTAACACATGCTAACACGCTAACATATGCTACCTCCATCTGATTATCAGCTGTGATCAACTCTGTCTCTTGGCTCCGCCACAATCCCACCCCCTAATGAAAAATGCATGCTGGCTCTCACAAACAACAACGCATCAACACGAGCAGCTGCTCGTCTCAAGCATCTCATCGTTGGCAGTCAAAGACAAGCAGAGAAAAAGAGTCTGCGGAGGGGGCTTCCTCTTTCCCACACAAGCATCTGTCTAAGGCATGCCATGTCTCACAAGAGAATAAATCTACTAAATGATGACGTGCAAAGACAAATGCTGAGGCCTTGTCAGTCACAACATCAAGTGAGTCGCTCCTCTCCCTTCGCAGACATACGGAGACAAAATTAGACTTTCTTTTAATGTTCTACAACAGGTTGTCAATCCTTCTTCTGAAGCCCTTACGCCCTACACAATTTGCATCTACCCCTGTGTGCCTGTACACCTAATTAGAATCAGTTTAATTATGATACAGTGGGGCACTTATGGATTCAGTCACGCATAGAGCAAGGGAGGAGAACCAATGTGCAAAAAGACAACATCCATGATGTAGTGGATAAAACCTTTCACAATCCTAAAAGCACTGAGTTAAAATTCTTAAGGGCCTGATGAGTTTGGAAGAAAGTTGTGTCTCAGATTGTCCCTTGTCAGTGCCTTTGAATAAAAGAATGTAGATGGATGGATGGACTTTCTGGGTGGCAGAGAGGGTAGCACAACAGTCGATCATCTTTGACAGCTTTACACAAACTCAGCCTGCCAATCCAGCCTGTCTCCTTCCGCTGTCAACCAAGATGGCGACACGCTGCCAGTATGGTCCGTCGCCAAGGCGGCGGTGAGCCTCGGCAACCCAGCCTTATTGTGGAGGATGCTGGGGTTCCGTCAGGGCTGGTTGGCCTTCAACTCTGTGAGGAAAGTTTTATGAGAATCCTGCCATTTCCACCAATCGCTTATTATAGTTTTATTGTGGGAAACATCGTAGCGCATTATTGTAGTTGATGCTGAGACACCAACCGAGCATGACGATTCCATCATAGCGATGAAAAAACCCATCCTTGTTTTCTGCTCTGTCCTCAATTACATCTATCATATCACTGATCTAACTCCATATAAACAACAAGACATATTTACAGTACTTTGCATCCTATGTTATTCCCTCAATCAACAATTATCCATCAGCTATATCACACTTAAGCAGCTGTGGATACAAGGCGTGTAAAAGCGTTTAAATGGCTGAGAGAAAACAAAACTGTGAACTTGGAATCAGTTGTATCTTTTCAACTGATCATAGTTATAGGAATAGGAACAGTGTTGCCCAGATTAAAGCCACTGCCAAATCACTACATGTAACTGCAAACTTGGAATCCGTATCTTTTGAACTGATCATCAGTAAGGGCTGTGTTGCTGTACGTCACTTGCAATTAGCTTTGATTAAAACCACTGCCAAATCACTACACTTAACTGTAACCCTGTGTCAGCTTTATCTTCTGAACCGATGAACCGGCAGATTACCTCTACTCGCTGGGAACAAACAACACAGATGGCGGCAGGTAACAGCAAGCTGATGAGAGTTCTGCATGGGGTCCTACCAAAAGCAGTTGCGTCAGCTCGGAAATACCGGCAGCGCATTTATCAAGTGAAAATGGTACCGAGGCATATTTGATTTGGCTGTTCTCAGATGGTAGGTGGAGCGGTGTATTTCCAATGATATCACTCCAGGAGAGGCCAGCTGGACAAATGATTTCAAGCCGTCATGGAAGTCAGTGGTGAGAATACACCAGTGAAAAGGCATGACTGGCTTCAAGATTCAAGCACCAGCAATCAGTGATGTGGTGGATAATGGGTTGCCAGTGTGATCTATTGTGGAATATACAGAGGTGATGGTGGGGGGACAAACAACCCAAGGAGAGTTGGGGGAGGCTAATGAAAGAGAAATGGAGATGGAAATGGACATAATTAGAGAGACGGATGGAAGGATGGGATGAAGAGAGAGTTTGGGCTGAAAGAGAGAGGGATGGAGTGAAGGAGATATGTCTGGGCAATAAAGATTCATTCATGCCTGGAAAAGAGGGATAAAGAAGAAAGATGAGAGGTGTTTAAGGAGAAGATAGAGGGGAGGAATTTACCAGCAGTGGGAAGAAAGGAGAAGAGGAGAGATGAAGACAAAAAATGGAGAGGTGGAAAACAAAACAATGAAAGAGGAATGAAATGAAGGCTGAGATGTGAGTGAAATAAGGGTGGGAGACAGTCAGAGATAGGAAGATAGACAGAGAGAAGGGAAGAGATGGGGAGAGAGAAAGAGAAAGAGAGAAAGAGCGAGAGAGAAAGGGACAGGGAATTAAAGAGAGAAGAAGACCCTCTTCCTGCCGGCGCGAGCCTCATTGTGGTGGGCTTCAAAAGGGGGAAAAACTGCGTCTGCTGTTGCCTAGCAACACTAAAACAAACTTAACGATGTGCAATGTTCCATCCTGGTTTGTCAAGGTTCCAACAGAACCCGATTTGCTGACTTAATAATTGTTGGCGAGTATGTTGTCAGCTGTGATGCTGTAATGGTTACACTACATAATGTATGTCGAGCAAGGCATGTCCGAATGGTTTTTACGAGGCATAAACAGCAGGCATTTCATCACATGTTATAAACAAAAGCATCAATCATTTACACCACAATCATTCCCAACAACTCCTGAAACATCTTAATAGAGTGAAGCATGTCTACATCTGATACCATGATGCTCTCTAAGGGAGGATGGTTTTTGTTGTGTAAGTTGTCATCATCCATTTCCAAGTCTTAATATAAAAAAGAGGTTCTAACAATCTATTTGAATCATATTTAATTCTAATATTCAATCTTCAGCATCTTCATAGTGAGGTCTCATCCACGAATCCAGAGACACCATCATGCCTCATGATCACAGAGATATGCTCCAGCGAGCTGCCAGAGAGCAGAGTGTCTGTTAAAAGCTGTCCAGCCTACTCTAGACGACACAGGTGTGAAGAGTGTTTACCTCCTTAAAAAATACACATCTTGTGTTCGTGCCAAACATCTAACCCCCGAAAAAATGCACAAACCCAAGTTTCTACCTGCATTTCAGTCGCAGATGTGAGGGAGGGGAAAAGATTTGTGTTTAGAAATGATGATAAAACAGTCGACCCTGTGCGACCCTGGTTCTGTATAACACATCGCTTCAGTGTTGACACTCTGCGCATAAGTGCATAAGAATTCACACGGGACCTGCAGGTCTCTGATGTATGAAGTCACATTATCCATTAACACACAGTACACTGACAGTGGGGGAGAGAGAGAAAGACAGAGAGAGAGGGCGAAAGACAGAGAGAGAGAGATTGAGAGAGGGAGAGATTGAGAGAGAGAGAGAAAGAGAGAGGGCGCGAGAGAGAGGGCGAGAGAGAAAGAGGGCGCCAGAGAGAGAAAAAGAGAGAGGGCGCGAGAGAGAGGGCGAAGGGGGGGAGAGAGAGAGAGAGAGAAAGAGAGAGAGAGAGAGAGAGAGAGAGAGAGAGACCGATGAAGCTCATTCAGAAACCATAAAAACGCTCTGCTCCAGTCGAATACACTGAAGTAATGCAGGCTATGCAGGAGTATGCTATGCTAACTAACACAGGAAATGGAAGACCAAAACACTCAGTGATTTTTACATATACATTTTCTTACCAGAAAAGGAAAACAAAACACACAAGCAGCTGAAACAAGGATGATTCTCCACAGGCATGAACCAGTAACACAAATTGACAGGGTGGAAAATGTGGGAATAACTGGTTTGACACTGTCGTTGTGTACAATTAGATGTTTAAAAAAAAGATCAATGTATGTCCTTGGGATGCTTAACACATGTACAATCATCATGAAACTCAAACTCAGAAAATCAGACATAAATCTGTTTTGCTATGAATATACTGCCACCACTGATCTCAACTCAAGATGAAGACAAAAGAATCTCTGGTGATAAATGGGCCAATTGTTATATTTTTTTTCTGTAAAGCTTGCAAACTTTTCAGTCATAAACGTCTAATGCCAAATGATAGTTTTCTGTTGGAGAATTCCCACATGCTTTGATTTACATAGAAATAACTTCTGCAGAAAACAGTAAAAACAACACAAAAATTCTCAATAACACCAAGTGGTTTAAAGAAATATGCCATAATACCGTACGCTCTGTTTTTTTAATGAAATAACAGGCATTCCACTTTGAAAAAATACCATTATTTAAGCCACATCAGTTCATATTTTGTTGTGGAAAAACTAAACAACCGTTATTTTTTTTGTTTTTTAACCTCTCGGGAAAGCCAAGCTAGCTTGGGTTGTAATAGGGCTCTTTCCATCGCTTGTCATAACAGTCTCTGGTCAGAGCCAACTTCTCAGAGCTGCGTCCCCGCAGTCTCTACAACAGCTGGTGTGAATTATGCGCTGCCAACACGGGGAGGCATCCGCCCACCTCCTCCCGAGTCCTCCAGCCCAACCGACACTAACCAGGACTTCCTGGTCTCCCTCTTACTCCCTCACTACCTCCCTCTCTTTCCTTCTCTCTCTCTCTCTCTCTCTCTCTCTCTCTCTCTCTCTCTCTGTGTGTGTGTGTTTTCACCTGAATCTGCAAGCACTTTCAGGGGACGGTCATTAAAATCGCATTTCCCTGCTCTATTTCTCCATTGCTGTGATATTGCGACCTTACTTAAGAGATTTCATGGAAGTGCCTAAAAGGGATTCCTGAGGAGTGAGGACATCACATGTCCACAGTTATAATGGACAAAAGTTAAACAAACAGTGATTGGCTGGGTCACCGGTGGAAGAGAGGAGAGGAGATGAGAGGAGAAACGAGGAAAGTAAAACACAAGATAAGGAAAAGAGGAGAGAAGAGGAAAGGAGAGAAGATGAGAAGAGAGGAGAAGAAAAGAGTGAAGAGAGGAAAAGAGAGGAGAGAAGAGGAAAGGAGAGAAGAGGAGGAAAGAGGAGAGAAGAGGAGAAGAGAGGGGAGTAGAGAAGAGGAAAGGAGAGAAGAGTAGAAAGAGAGGAGAGGAGAGAAGAGGGGAGAACAGGAGAAAGAGAGGAAAGAAGAAGAAGCTGAGAAGTGGAGAAACAGAGAAGAGGAGAAACAGAGCAAAGGAGAGAAGAGGAGAAAGAGAGGAGAGGAGAGAAGAGGGGAGAATAGTTGTGCTGCTCTGTGGCGGCCGTCTCCTGTTTCCCTAGGCCCCGGTCCAGAGGAGGAGCAGCCCCCCAGCACATTCCACACGGCACCCACTTCCTGTCCCCCACTCCCATTCAACCCCACTACTCAAAGATGAGCCCTGCTGGACACAGACTCACTGCAGGAAACCAAAGCCCTATGCTCTCACACTCTCTCTCTATCTCTCTCTCTCACACACTCTCCCCCCCTCTCTCTCTCTCTCACACACACACACACACACACACACTCTCACTCACTCTCTTTCTCTATTTCTCTCTCTCTCACACACACACATACACACTCTACCTCTCTCAGAAATCAGATTAGGAAGGCTTGTCCTCCGCATCTATGATTCTTCCTCTATTTAAGTCTCTCTCTTCTGTCTGAGGTCAGATTCTCAAAGTTGTTCTCTCTCTCTCTCTCTCTCTCTCTCTCTCTCTCTGAGCTCCAAAATATTTTCTTCAGTTTTGACAGCATTTTTGCTAACATTATTTTTCTCATTCTCTGTCTTCGGGAGGAAAAACTATTTCTGGAACTCGTTCCTCTCATTCCTGCGTTTGTATTATTATGCTACATATCTGTCCAGATGGTCAGAAAGTTCAGGACTGACTGTCGCTCAACGGCTTTCTCAACTTCACTGCGTCTAAGGAAAATAAATAAATAAATAAAATAAAGAACTTTTCACAACATTTAATGCCAGAGTGAAAATAACCTAACAAGACCTTCTCCAAATCCCAATGCTCATAAAAGAGCACACAGCTTCATTCATCCCTGCATGCCCATCAGTGCTATTGGCTGGCCCGTGTGTGTGTGGTGTGTGTGTGTGTGTGTGTGTGTGTGTGTGTGTGTGTGTTTGTGTTATTTTCCCATGCAATTCCAATACTTCTAAATAAAAAATGCTCTAAAGTTTTCCATAATCGCACCGTAGCAGCTATCAATGTTGTAGCAACAGGTTGTTATATACGGGCTCCAGAAGCTGTAAAACTCCTAGGTGATGTAAAGTAATGGTTGTTAAACACGGACAGTGAGTTAGGCCAGTTTGGCTAACGCATCTGCGAACACATTACAATGCCACTTGGTCTAAGCCAGGGCAAAGAGTTTTTCTTTTTGCCAGATTCGTCACTCTCCTCCTGTCTCTATGGTTGTGTCCAGTTCTCCCCTGGAGAGGAAGGGCAGCCGAAGCCTAACAGTTAACAGTGTGAGTCATTCTGTGCCTCAGCTCATTAAACAAGTGGAAATGCCTTACAGAAGTCTCCAAATATCCCACAATTCCTCAGGAGGTTTGTTATTGTTAGCTGCTAATGGGCGCTTGCGATAAAATAGCTATAACAATGAAATATCACGTTGGAATTGGTGCCAGTGGTGACACGTGTAAATTCTCTGGAACACCCTGGAAAACACTATTTATCGAAGAACATTGAGAGATCATCTGTGAAAACATTGAACCAGCCAACAGAAAATAAATGGAAACAGCAAACAGACTAGTGGAGAACAAAGAACAGTGGGACTGGGGATGATATGGTTGTATGAAAAAAAACTTAATTTACAGAGTGTGAGTCCAGAAAACATGGACACCCATGTGTGCTCTCTCATACACATACACACACACACACACACACACACACACACACACACACACACACATACACAGGGCCGCCATGCATGATTTCTGGGCCCGGGGACAGAATTATTTCAATAGGCCCCTCACCCCAATTAAAGTAAAAATGCATTTGACAGCAGGCTTGGAATATTCAACACCATGCTATATTGTTACGTCAACTTGACTCTCATTCAAAAACGTTCAAAATACAGACTTGCATGAAATCATATTACAGTAGCCTCGTCTATTAACTCATAAGATAATAATCACTTCCAAACTTAGTTAGCGAATGTCAAAATGATGAGTTGCTGACAATCACTTATAAAATCTAAAGTCAGCATTAATATAAAACACGATCTGCTGACGATGACACATGTAGGCAATGTGAGCGAATGTAAAAAGTAAAACACATCATCGGCCCCTAAGATCACTGTGAATTTGCACATATGTTGCCATCTGCGCACCTTTTTGGTAGCAGTCAGGTTTTAGTAGCCTGGCTCTGCCCGCGTATTGTTCCCAGTTTAGTTTCTGGTGAATCTGGGTCTGGTTATACCAACCTAGGTCCTTAAAGTCCAGATTCTGCACCAGCTGGCTCTCTGCTGAAAGCAGTGTCAAACCATCAATCCGTCTTGAGACATGGGAAAGCACAAATAACTAACTAGCTTTTCTTTATTTAGCCAGCCGATGCTTTTTAACAGCCTATTGTAGAGGCTAGCCAGACAGCTAGCTAGTGTTAGCTTGTACAGTGGTAGGCTACTGTACATAATAAGGACCACATGTTGTCTAACATGACAAATGTCCCCATCTTGCTCTTTTGAAGCCTCAGCATGTCGGTCTTGTTTTAGAAATGTACCCATTTACACCCCAGCCTGTATAACGTCATTTTTTTTTATTTTTTCTTATGAGCACCAGATTTGTAAGATGCCATGCTGACAGTTCCATTTTGATCAATATGGGGTGTAGACGAATTAACGTATGGCTACCCTTAAGATCAAACTATTTTGCAAAGTAATAGGGGGACATGGTTAGGCTACATAGTGTAGCATGAAGATAAATGAATCGACAGATGTATTCAAAACAAAGAATTACTTTCTGAAAACATAAATTTGTCTAAATGTTCCACCAATCAATGGCCAGCATTTATGAGTGAGGATCACTTTCTCTCCTGGGCCCTGAACACACACAAACACACACACACACACACACACACACACACACACACACACACACACACACACACACACATACACACACACACACACACACACATACACACAGACAGTAGTACTAAAGAGAGAGAGGACACTTCAGAGTGGGACTGAATCAGAGAAGTGAGTAAACGCTTGCAGAGGAAACACACTCAGTGAGTGAGTGAGTCACTCAAGTGCCACACACACACACACACACACACACACACTGGCTGAGCGAGGAAAGTGCCCCTTGGACTCAGAGCTAGACTGAATCACACATTCCCTCTCAAGCACAGAGTGAGAGAGCGAGAGTCTTAAAGGAGCGGCCTGTTGTTTTAGCTGTACAAAACAATTTCTAAACTTTGCAGAGATCATAAAAGCAATGCTTCACAAATACTGCAGTGCATTCTATGAATCTGGTTTCTTTATTTTCAGGGCCAGGAAAATGTTCCAATTGTGAAAATTTGGAAATACTACCATGTCATAGTTCTTACATTTACATTTAGTCATTTAGCAGACACTTTTATCCAAAGCGACGTACAAGGGAGAGCTTTTCAGAGTTACATCAATATTGTAAATATAGAGGCATTTGTGCCAACAGAAATGACATACTGGACCTTTAACTTCCCCATCATAATGCCCTCATTATGTCTCCTGGGTTCTTTGTGACCTGCCAATGGCCACTCAGTCCATCTCAGTCTTCCTTTCCTGTAAAAACTATCTTTTGGTTCCAACGAACACAACTCAGAGAGGAGTCACATAATGTCGGCTGCTTTGAAAAAACTCCCACACTGAAATTTAGCATTTTAGAATATTGAAAAAGGTCAAGTGATGCATGCGTCGCAGATTTATTTTTTCACAGACTTCTTTTCTCATCAAAAAATAAGCCAATGTGATTTGGCCCTGATTCTATTCAATATGAGTATCCCTGTGGCAAACATTTATATAGACACGTGTATTTAATATGCATATTTACATTTACCCTCTAAGGTTTGGGCAGGTTTTTGGCACTGACTAATTACCTGACTAACTGACTTTTAACTTGACAAGCAACTGAACACCTTGTGAAGGTCAACCTCAAAGTAGCGACGGCAATTTAGACAGAAACACACAATGATAAATGTTCCCCTTTTGACATTGTCGGCAGGTTTCAGGAGGAAAACCAACTCTGTCTGCACCCCATTTTGCCCAGATCTACTGGCACAAATTCAACATGGTGCCCCCAGACACGTATCCTTGTCAGAAAGGGGCCAAGTCATACTGTATTGGGTATTACTAGATTACATTATACCCATAACATGTTTCCAACTGTGCATCATGACTGCAGGAAGTAATTAAGCTCAGATTGTGATTGACATACTGTACCTCAGGAACTCAAGACAGCATGCACACACCCACACAACCACTGGCTCTGAAGTGGGTCTTGCACTGCTCCGATCTATCGACTGACTTTGTGGGTCGGTATCATAACCCAGCCTCTGGGCAATCCGCATAATCTAGAGTCAGGAAAAAAGCTGACACGTATTAGATAGCTCTATCAGTCAAACGCCAGAGGTGATATGGCATAGTTTCTTTCCCTCCTAGATTGGGCTGGACTGCAGCCAATCCTCAACCCATGCTAAATTTCCTGCGTTTTGTCAACACTATCTCTAATTCGATCAGCATAAGGCTTCATTGTGCTAGCTGAGCTTAGCTCAGAGGTGGGCAAGGTGGAGACCTGTGCCATGGGCAACTCTGCATGAGATGAAATAGCAGGCCAACCTGCCACACTCTGATGCCAAGCAAAGAGACACACACACACACACACACACACACACACACACACACACGCACGCACGCACACACACACACACACACACACACACACACACAGACACACACACACACACACACACACACATAAAGTGGGCTTAACTCTCTACAGGTGGCTTTCTAGCCTGAATGAAGTAATAGACAACCGTTCGATTATTCGTTGCGCTACATAGTGAGTATATAAATGTAATCCCATCCTGTCTGGCTTAAAGGTATATGCCTCGCAAATATAAATGGTTACTAAATGGAATGCCATCCATTCGAAATGTTGCATTCCACGCATTCAGGTGCAAACTATCACCAAATACAGCTTGAAATAATTTCCATTTAATGAAAGATTAACCTTGACATGTCAAATCGGGAATGATTGACGGATGATTGAATTATTTAATTGGTATACATAGTAAAGGAAGAATAAGGACATTATCCCCCCCATACTGTAAATGGCAATTTGAATGCGTTACCAGGCCAGCAATATGGACACTCTAAATGGCATCTCAGACATTGTTTCTCGTACCAATGATATGACTAGGCACTGTGACAGGAGAGTCAGTCTTCAGTGTTTCAGACTGAATTTGAAGAAGACAGTTCGCCTTTGAGGGGACACAAGAGTAAAAATGTAGGGGGGGGGGGAGTGAGAAAGACACAGCAGCACGCTCACAAGCAGGTTGAGAACAGCTGGTAACAGGGGAATCTGCATTTCAAACAATTTGATATCTGAAGCTAATTCCTGCCCTGTACCTGTCTCCTACAGCTTTAAAACATTTTATTGATTTGGCTCCAGTGGCTTTGGCACAAGGAGCTCAAACAGTACTTGAAAACCCCTTGAGAATTCCCCCTTGGCCTTCATAGGCCTTCACAGGAAAATGAAGAAGACAGCTGAAGGACAACTTTAAACATATAAGAGAATTTTGAGAACATTTCCAGCTAAACAACCTGTGCAGAGCTGAGAGGGGCTTCAGTTCCCAACAGTGATCCACCCAGAGCATGGAGACTCTTGGAGGAATGTGAAGTTCTAAATACTGCCAAAAAGAACATTTCAACATACCTTGTCACATTTCACTTATGCCTTGCGCGTTTTCAGCGAAACGTTGAAACGTTAATTTGCTGAAGTGTTTGCGATTTAACCTACTTCAGATACTTATTTGGCTATGCCGCGTGCTCTGTTAACATTACTTGATGCGAAACCAAGCAGCTTAATAGCAGACGAAAGACAGAAAAATAAACTAAGTTGCATAAGTAACTGTCAACTAAGCTTTTCATACTATGTGGCACTAAAAGCAGATTTTACTGTTATGTTGCCCCTCGTTGCAAATACCTCACATACAGTAGAGAAAACAATGAATGCTGAAGTATTGGTTAATACTTGTTGTAACATTAGTCGGTGATGTCGACTCACTGTAATAGTACACATCAGGGGGAACACTACACACTGACCCCTATCGTTACCATAAATTACGCCTGTTTTATGTCGTGGATTTGTCATGGAAATATTAGGCTACTACTAAGACAGTATCAAACACTCTTGCCTGGTGTTAAACGTTTTTTTTATATATAGGCTATAGCCTAAATCAGCAGGGCAGGCAACACTTTGTTCGACTGCAAGTACTGTAACCTATGTCTACAGCCAGAATGAGGTCTAAAAAGTTTGATGTGACTTAACATGACTGTTTCAGGAAAGCCAACAACTCTTGTCTAGTTAGGCTACATTTGCGTATAATCTGAAACGTTTTCCTCAAAAACAAAGGTCAAACATAAGCTAAGTGTGTCACTTATTTTGAGAAATGTTTTTCACTTCTTTATTACCAAATCTCTCTGTTTAGGTCCCCTCCGTGTAGTGTAGGCTATTTCATAAAATTTGAACAGCATAGTCACTCTTTCTGTTTCTTGTAAGTATTTCTGTATATATTTTTGTTTCACAATAGTAGCACTTAATCCGTTTTTTTTAGAGAGAGAGACGAAGAAAAGGGATTACCCAATAACATGATCTCCAATTTCTTACGGTCCACTCGGAATCTCTCCTCAGTCCACTCCGGGTCTGGCGGGACCGGGGGCCCACCAGTGTCATCCTCTGAGACGGGGAGAGGGGAATCAGTGCTGCGCTCGCTGTTGGAGCCCGGGTCGGACTGTTGGAGGTATCCGCTCAAGGAGTCGCACTGAGCAGCCATGGCTTCAACAATGCACCGCTCTCTTGCCACAGCGCCACGCACTGTGTTCCAGAACTTCCAAGATTTAACTTCTAGTCAAACTCATCCCTCCTTGGTTTTGCTGAAGAATAACCGTGTAGGCATTGTGTGGACCGTATTTATTTAAAGTAAACCGTTCCCTTTTCTTCTTCAGCAAAGCACCGCCCTTACGCTGACTGCATCCAAGTTGGATGTCTGCAAACTTCCAAGTTTGTGCGTGTGTTTTAAACTACAGTGAAACCCTCCCCCAAAATATATCGCGAGCGGCCACGCACAAAGGCATGCAACACAGATGTGCAAATATCTACAATCAAAGACTTCAATTATGCCCTGGTTCTAGAAATAGTTCAAAGCTCTATTTCGTTGAAGATATTTCAAATATTAACGGACCTACCAATTAGACTAGGCTACTGCTAACGGTCACAGTTCTAACAAGATATTTATTGCAAAAGTGCCTACTTGTTCACAGGCCATACATACAAAAAAAATACCCCACTATTCATGGGAAAGTGCAGGTAATGTCAACTTTGGTTTTGTATACAATGTCCCATCAGTCAGACACCTGCCTTCCATGAGGTGAGTCCAGGTGAGGGTATTGCACTAAGCAGTTTTCTAAAAGTTCTAAAATAGCATCCAACAACTTCTCCAAACATTTGTTAATAAATAGCAATAATGCGAACTCATGACTTATTCATATACACTTTATTCAAATTTTGTTTTACAAATTAAAATTGATGACATTAAAAACTATATTTTTCACATTTAACAGCCCAGCTTCCTGGAGTAGGCTACCCCTGAGACCTAAACCCATCCTAAACAAAACAATCCCAGCTGGGCTTTTCACAAGGACAAAATTGCAAGGAATGTTGTATTTTTATGTTACACAAATCTGGATTTTGTTCTATCTGACTACAAAAACAATTGTATGGCCCACTAAGTTCCATGCAGAAAATGGTAAAAAAAAAGTAATTGAACTACTTGAATCACCATGCAAATATGAATGTAGTTGAAATACCAGCAAGCTACTGCAAAATTTAGTTAAACTACTTAGTTAATTATATGTTTTCCATTTCACCCCAACACTGGACTTCATATCGTGGGCAAGGATGCTATAGCCTATGTACAGTTTCGGGGATCAACAGCAGGGGATGGCTATGTAGAACATTCATGGTAAAGGCTGCCACCCCATGGTTTTACAGAAGAAAGAAAAAAAATGCTCTTAAATGGAGCTACACAAGGATCATAGTTTGTTGTTTGATAAATTGTCCTGCATCCTTAAACTGAGGTCTTCTATATGAACTCCGTTAATTCCACAAACAAACACTGCGACTTTATTAAGCGACTTCTGACGGGTGAGGTCACGTGACTGGAGTAAGTGGTTTCAATTTAACTATCAGCTGAGACAGGACTGCAATAAGTTACCTGTTTATGGGAGAAAGACAATAGGTGAGATAGTGATTTCCTGTTATTGATTTGTCTGTCTACATGCATTGCCTGTTTACAATGCCATATGTATCATAACCGAGACATATATACGTTATATGTTCATAATTGTGAACAAGGTTCAAGACGATGCGCATAGCCAGTTTATATCCATAACAAAATGGAGGCTGGAGTGTTTGTTGACGCTGCGCAGCTGACAGTTCTGCGCGCGAAACTGTGCTTGTTTACCTAACGTTTCACACAGAGTTTATTGAACGTTTAGACAAATATAATTTGTCGTAGGCTATGTAGCCCGTCAACAGCATTATCTTATGTAGCCTATGACCAGCGATTTCCTGTCGTTTACCATAGGCTATGGATGATGCATTTACGGTCTCGGCTATAACGGACTTTGTTCGTTTGGAATTGTTTTCAGAATGACGGACAGCGGTGAGGGCGATTCCGTGGTTAGCCCGGGAGCCTCAAACCCGAGACCGTCTTCTTTCGCGTTGGGCAAAGGAGCCTTGACCGGACGCATATCGCTGAACTCGCCTCCTCCGGGCAGGCTCACCTCTCTGCGGTCCAGAGACCTCACACTGGGCGGCTTTAAAAAGGTCACACGTCTCTTATTTCTTTTTGGGCATTTTTGCTGGCGACGTAATCAAAAGCAATTTAGTTTTATCTACTGTATTACATTCTTCAAAAGCATATGAACACATTCACTGTAAAGCCCGCGTCAGGACACTAATGCAAGGTTATATTGTTTAACAACACAATCCAATCCGGTGTTTGTTAATGCTTTTACAGAAAACCTTTGTGCCTAATGTCAATTCTGTCAGGAAAAGCAAAGATGAGTATGTATCTAAACTACCATACATAATAGTAATAAACATATACTAATAAATAAATATACTAAAAAGAAATACTGCAATTTCCTGTATGTAGCCGCCTAAGCTGTCACACTTTGTCCAAAGATTTAGGGAAGAGGCACGCACACCACCTAAAAAGGAGAGGCGAGAGGACAGACACAGAGAATCAAGGAAGAGAAAAGAACGACCTCAGATCATACAGTCACACTCCATTTTTGAACAAGGTCCTGCTGATACTATTAGGAAAATAGGTAAAGAAACTAATCTACATAAACATACAGCCAAATGTGTTAAACCGCTTCACAAATGAACCTATATTTGCTTGCTGCTGAGTGTTAACGTGTGTTTTTCTTTATGCCCACTTTGCTCTTGCTATCTTATCCTATCTTGACCCAGGCAGCTGGGGCAGCACTGACCTGAGCGATTGTGGGCCTTCACTCGTGACAAAATGTGTGAAAAAGGAAAAGAAGGTCTCCCAGGAAGATGAAAGCGAGATTTTACAAAAGCTGCATCGGGACGACGTAGGTCTTATTACTCATTCTCCAGACTACTGTGCATTGTCACTTGCTGTGTGCATACAGTAAATAAACAGTGTCAACACTATCCCTGTGGAAATAGTTAGGCTATGTAAAAACAATGTTATTGCATATTTATTACTTAATGTCTTTCCCCCCTAGTTTTTAGATGACCCTGGCCTGAAGAACGATGTACGGCAGAGACCTATTCAGCTTCCACTGTATCAAGCAAGCAGTTTCTTACTGGACTCCTCAGCCTCTCGTAAGTTCACTCGACAACACAGTTTTGGCATGAAAAAACACTTGACTCAACTACTGGAGGCAAGTATCAATTCCAAGCACTAATACAGTTCTATGGCTATGCACCCTGCATAAATATGTATGAAATGGAAAGAAATGCTTTAAATGTAGCATGAGCAAATTATTTACTTTAAACATGCTTTGAAGTTTGTAATTTGTTAAAGATAAGAGACAACTTGAAGAAGTGTCAGGCCCTCAAGAGGAAGCTAATTTCATGTAATGCATGTCATGATTTCTTCTTCTGAACAGGCACAGAAGAGATGGCTACAGAAAGTATTATGGGATGTGTGGGGCCTCAGCAACCTGCAGTGGGCGAACTCTTTCAGCAGCTGAGCCTCTCTGATCAGGATGAACTGCTCTTCATCCAGCTCCCCGACGCCATCCCAGGCCAACCAGCTTCAACAAGCACTGAGACGTCAGCTAAAAAGGACAGCAAGTCAGATGACAAGCATCCCGGTAAATTGAAAACGCAGGTAAAGTACATCTTTTTGTTTTGTTCCACCCAATTAAAAATAAAATGTATTCCAAATGTGGCACATTGAGAATTGTATTTATAGAAATTACTTTTTTGTAATTGAGGGTAAACCTTTAATGTTGCTGACGCCATGCTCCTGATATATTTGATCCCAATTTCATTCTCACAAACAAAAAGTGTGCCAAAGTTTATTGCTCAGACCACATATGTAAACCAAGCATTAGCGTTCATCACCTATGCTACTACGCCCCCCTCTGCTTCACATACACGAGTCTACAAACTTCATCACGGTCCATTGTGTTGCCATCATCCTCAGGAGCCCGTGGGTAAAGAGAGCCCACCCGTTCTAGCAGATTTCTCAGAAGGGCTGATTGGCAAACTTCAGATCCGTAAGTCTGGTAAAGTGCAGCTGGTGTTGGGAGACAACAAACTGGACGTGTCCGAGGGGGCAGCCTTCTCCTTCCTGCAGGTACTCACCGTCTTGAGTGTCAAACCCACACGCTTATCAGCAAACATAAAAATATTTGATTTAGCTTCAAATATCTAATACAGTATGTCACATCGAATACACACAAACATTTGATAATCAACATGGGATGCAAGTCCCAAAACTACATACTACATAGTTTAGTGTTTCAAGAAATGTAGTCTAGCTCAACAACTAAACATGAATGTATGTTACCACACTGATCTCTGTGTCCACAGCAACTAGTGTCGGTGCGTCTCACCGATGGCCTTACCGGTGACATGAGCGTTCTCGGTAACGTCCAGCACAAGCTGGTATGCTCTCCGGACTTCCAAACCCTTCTTCAGGGTGTCAAACGACCCCCCGGATCCTGCTCAGGAAAGTCCTGATAGTTTGCCGAATAGCTATTTTTAGCCTTTTTCATGTAAATAGAGTATTCAAAGCACTTTTTTTTTTACTCAACTATGTGCTTGGATGTTTGTAAAAAGATAATGGCATGTTCTTTTTTTATTTAGAAAACGTATGTTTATTGAATAAAGATGTAGAATACAAAAACATGGTTCTACTGACTGTAAAACATGATAAGTGATAACATTCAGTTACATATGTTGAACTACATGGGGTCGTTACTCAGTCTAAACTTAGCTTCCTGAACGAATCCAGGTCTCCTCACTTTGGATTCAGCTGGTGTTAAGTGCTTTTGTTGTCATGTTTTTGTTTCTGGAGTCTGTTATAAATAACCAGGTCAATTACAGTGTCTAGTTCCTTCTATAGCCAGGGTTTACATTTGACAACTGGTTAACATAGCCACAGAAATCAAAAACAAACAAATCATGTGAGTATCACCAGCAAAATCAAGTGTCCAAGTCTGCATATTCAATGAAAAGCGAATCTCTTTTATAACACACAAAACATGTTGCCAACCGTTAAAGCCAGAAATGAACATAAATGAGTCAAATGTGTCAATCAGACTCACACAGCTTCATGTGTGAACTTAAAGGCCTGTAGCCTTGGGGGTTTTATTTCACAGTTGAGTAGCTTCATGCCTTTGAACACTATGCACATATAACACTAATGACGGGACAAGAACTCCCTTTCCTGCGACTAATGTCAGTTTTACTCAGGACGGAGGCCAGTTAACACATTCTGGGGTTTTATACGGACACCCAAGTTCACGCCTTCCGTGTGTTTCTCCCTGTTGTTTTGGTTGTTGTTGTCGTCGTCGTCTTCTTTGCCGCCGCCAGTGGCTTTTTGGCGACAGTTTTTAGCTTCTTAACTTTGGACACGGGCTTCTTCTTGCCCGCCTTGGTGGTCTTTCTGGCCGTCTTTTCCTTCCTCCTGATCAGGTCCTGCCTGCCAATCTCCACCATGTGATCCTCCCACGTCTTCATCTCGGTCTTGTAGCGCACTTTGTCGTCCTCGGCAAGCTGCACGTACACCTGGACATGGTGTTGAGAAAGGTGATTAGAGACGGCTCATCATTTGTCTAGTCGGTGAATAAGTCGGTTTCCCTCAACCTCGAATTATACCTAATGTATAGGAAGGGATATCCACCCCCCTCCGGCGAATTGATTTCTTATTCGATTCTAGGCAATTTTAGCCAGTGTAGGCCAGTCAGGGTACAGCTTGCTGAACTCATAAAGAAGCACCTTGCGATCTGTTGCAAAATGTAATTCCCATAACTGTGGAGCACTGTCATCACTGCCACTACATCCTGTCGTATGCACTTGGCATCAATGAGAGGTGCGGATGCTGATCATCACTTCAGGGTAAGTCGCACCCTTTTTGGGTGGGGGGGGAGGGGGAGTAACTGTGGGTTGTTAATAGGCTGTCTCGCTGTCAAATCACAAATGTCCTGATAACGGATAAATATAGCTACGTTCAGCTGTTGTTTTGTATGAGCATTATTCCTGGACATTTTGAAACGTTTTTAATTAATTAATTAATTTCATTCTATTAGGCAAAAACAGTAATAACAAGCTAATGGAAACCCTGCTAGCAAAGTAGTGAGTTAATGTCAACTTCTTGCAATCTGGCAATGATTGACTGTCCTAAGAGCATCCCTATTACAGAATGAACTCTTGCTAGTCAACTCCATGTATGTCATATGGAAAGCGATGTCAACCAGGCTCACCTGCTTCTGTGTCATGTAAAGGTTTTTCCAGTCTTCCAGCAGCGATTTCATCTTGGCCTGGGAACAAAAAACATGTTTCCTTCAGGTATCAACGGGGAACAAGCAGACCTGGTTGGGCTTGAAGTCTAAACTTTTAACTAACTCAACCTAAATAAACCTGACATCAACACAGACACAAATACATCTCCATATGAAGTAATGTTTGCTAATCATGCCGTGAAGTATTAATTTAATTAAAATATGATTTGTTTCCATATTGTTGCCTTCCTGTTTACATTCTGTTCCTTAATATAAAATCTCTCCTGAGGCATTAAAAACATGACGAAGCTAAAGACCACCAGAATAGTAGCAGACCACCTACAGGCTACCAATGCAGTCTATAATAAAATCAAACACATCGATCATCTTGGTAGTGTTCCAACATTACCGGCATTGTATCTCCCCGTGCCTCTTCAAAATGCTCAGACATGAAAATGTTGAAGGCTATTCGAGGACGCTTGGGTTTGCCCAGGCTAGTCAGCTCCTGGAAGGGAAGAGAAAGAATACATGCTTTTATGATGTAACAGAGCCCCGATTTACATGAGTGGATTTTTATCCTACTTGTCTCAGGCTTGTTTGTGTGGCATCTTTAAAGATTTAAAAGGTGTTTTTTATTTATTTATTTATTTTATATCTTATGATGGACTCTCTGTAGAGTTCTAATTGTTGGGCTGTATTACACAGTATTCAGTATTCCAGAATTCCACAAGGTACATTTCAGTTTTTGAAAAAGCCACTGTTAAATTATGATATTTGTATCGAGGGTTCAACAGTGGTGGCATGCACGTGTGTTTGTGTGTGTGTGTGTGTGTGTGTGTGTGTGTGTGTGCAGGCACTCCACTCACCCTCTTCTTCTTGATGTTCTTTCTTTTGGCCCTTTTTTGTCTCTTCTCCTCTACAAGGACTGCAGACTGTTCGGGCGTCAGCTGGGCCTGGAAACGCTGCATAGTCACCTTGTACTGGTTCCTGTCAACCAGAGCTGCCTGCTCAAAGGGCTAAGAGAGAAATAATTCCAATTTTCAGTACAGCATACTAATAATATAACAACTGAATTAAATATTGGACTCCAGTAAAAACACATGTTAATGGGTCAACAACATGCACATTTTGTGAAGCTGTATGGTGGATTTTCTCTTCTACAAAATACATAGATAGATAGGTGATAAATGGATACTTTATTAATCCAGAGGGAAATTTTGCCTAATTCTGTAGTAATGGTGTATGTCAAAATGATTTTCTAGTCGTTGTGTAAGGACAGTGAATGCATTTCACTACTCTGGGGAGAGTGAGCTAGAGCCCTTTGCCAAAACATGGCTGTTGTAGGTGAATCCCCCTAAGGGTGATGGTGGTGATTTATTTTCTGAGCTGCTTTGTTGTGTTTTGCATTACCTCGCAATACTTCTGGGTTCCCACGCAAAAAATTGCATTGCCTTGCAATACTTTTGGGTTACCTCAAGAACACATAAATATTGCAAAAGTATTGCGAAGAAAAACACAAACATGACTTTACAAACATCACCATGAGCCTTAGGGGCTTCGTAGGTTTTTCTCCTGCCTAAATCTCTGGAAATATAAGACAACTTACTTGTTTCTGTATAAGCGTAAGCCCCCTCCATCGCTCAGCAACCTTTCGGATAACTTCAACAGCTTTGGCATCTGAAATTCGCGAAGTTGTGCATGTTTTAAGACGACATCTGACAACAGCCTTCTATTTCAATCACATCTCACCCAAAACTCCTTCAATGTGCAAACCGTTGTAAATCTTTGATGTGTTCTAAATCCAAACGTTGTTTACCATTCAGGAAGGATATTACTGTTACTACAAAAGACTGAAATGGAGAGGAGTAGCCTGCACAATTTATTTTACCTGGATACTGTCTGGTGACTTGCGGCTGCTGCTCTTTCACAAACCGCATGTAACCTGTAAGTGGCCTTTTTGGAGGGCCCCCAGCAGCTGTGCTAAAAGGTTTAGCTGCTGTAATTGCACATGAACACCTGAAAAACAATTCACAAGTTCGTCTCACCGTCTTGACTGCACACCTCAACACCCAGACATTCCATGAGTTTAGTCCAGCGTGACCTGCGATGCATTGTCTGCGCTGTCACTTACTAGTAAACATAACTTTATGTTCTACAAAACCTTCAATTGAGGGCTGAAAAACGCGAGAAGACGGACAGCCAGAGCTGCACGCACAACCATGCTAACGTTAGTTGCATTTCAAAGTCAATTTCACACTTCTTAAGAAGCCAACTAGTCACATTCACTTGACAAATACCGTAAATAAAAGCTAGCTATAGAATAGCAAAGGATGAACATAGACTGCAAGTATTGTCTCCCACAAGAAACAACATAACGCTAGTAACCTCCTCACTTTTAACCTTAGCTAGCTAGCTATCTTTACCCCTTCCCAGCTAACTTACCTTGCAAGAGATGCACTTGAAAACAGACCAAACGATTTTGTCAAAATGTTGATACCAGCTGCCATGAAGCTCAGAGGAGCCATTTTAGTAGATAACGCGAAACACCCCAATGCAAACGGGGGAAAAAAACAACACAAAAACGGCAATTAAACTTGGATTTAAACTTAACTGTTGTTATTTTGCGTTCGGCCACCCACCAAACCCTCCAGCATGTAACAAGGCGCCTTCGAGAGCACGACTGCATTATGGGAAATGTTAAATTTAGTGTAAATAATTTGGTATTCACAACTGTACTTTCGCTACCTCGACATGGACTCTTTAGGTATTTCATGGACAGGCTTTAACTACATGGCGCTGTTACGTTGAATAAAGGCAATCAAAAAATACATAAATGAAAGATGTGACATTTTCTTTCAAATGTTTGGTACATGCTTGAAAGAGAAGAACCAATAAGAGAACTTTTATTTTGAAACAGCCAATTAGCAAATTGGTGCTAGCTAGCCTGCGTTAAAGGATATCCCTGCGGGTGGACTAGCCTACCCACTGTTCACTGGTTCCTCAGACACTCAGGGATACAGAAAGTATTGTGCACCTTACAAGCAATAAGATCCAATACCCCGCAACGGGTCTGAAAGACGGTACATGACCATGGCACTTAAAAGAATACAAAAGGTACGTGATGCAGTGGTTAAGACATACCTTAAAAAGTCAGATCTTACATAGCTGAACACTCTTCCCTAGCCAGGGCTAGGTAACGTTAGTTAAATGGCCAAACCTCGTTGTATATGCGATATCCTGTTGTGATTTTGAGTGACTATTGTAGGTAAACTCATATTTTGCGTGTAAATCTCGATCTGTTAACCCATATTGAACTTAATTAACTCTAGTCTGATAATGTATGTCCAAGTGTTAACTTTGAAATGCTAACGCTATAGTTTGGAATGAGCTGTGGATGAGCTAATGTTAGCCTTTCGTTTTAAACTGCGTAATTTCATGGCTTCTGTGATATTGTGAGATTTTTAATAAACTATTATTGTTGTAGAGCTAGATTATACGTATGACTGTTGTGATGGCTTGAATAGTTATTACTTCTTAAGCATACTAGGAAGATTTACGTCTTTAACGGCTAGCTTTCCAAACCATTGTTTCAGGTGGTAGCTAACACAAAGATGTAACGTTAATGTAACGTTATTTTCTGACCAGTGAAGTGATGGGTAGTTGGCTACCTGACGTGTCAAATTTTGAAAATATTATCAATCTTTGTCTGTTAACACTTTTACAGTTAAAAATACAGTTTCTTTTGTGTTTTATGTATGTGGTTCTTTGGTAATTCTGGTATTTAATATTCTAACTACAGATAGTAGAGACTTGGCTGACTTGTTAAGGATTTAGCTAGCAAATGTTCAGTTAGCTTCCGCTAGTGAGCTAGCGTTACTCCAGTGATTGGGATGCACTTAGACAGCTAACGTCAGCGTTAGCTGAACAACAAGAAGTTGGTATGAATTGGTTCGCTATTCACATTCCTTCAGTTCTGCGGGTGACTTAGTAGTGAATAATTGGCATATGGATATTGTACTCATTATATTTCACCAATTGTCACCGACTAGCTCGTTAGCTATTTCGGTATTGTTTTAGCAAGATCACGTTAGCAATATGCTGTTAACAACAGTTAGCCTACAATAAAGCAAAGGAACAGTCACGTCCATCTTTGTTTAACTACTCTGAATGGTGAGCCCAAACACCATTCTGGAAAGAATAATACGCATAGCTAGCTCGTTAAATGTTTGCCCTCTGTGCCGTGATCTTTTGCTGCGTAGCATTGTTATTTTTGCACATTGTTCACTTTGTATGGTGGACACTGCTTCGCTAGCAAGTCCGCTAGTTATATGTAACATTTAGCTAAAATTTCACTGGCGAATGTGTTTGAGTGAACTAGATCGCTAACAACATGCGTAATGTTGACAATATGTTGCCTAAACCTTTGAAAACTGTACTTCACACACATCGGCATAAAGCACCGCAAATGTATCAAAGTAACCAGAATAATCGACAAAATATCTAATGGTGGGGAGTGTAGTGGAAAGTATCCAACGTCATCACGCTGGTTTTCCAGGGTGGCAATTTTAACACAACGTGCAAGGTTCATGGGTAAATTGGGATTCTGATGCATAACTTGTTGAACCTGCTCTATGCTTGATTATAACACTTGATTTGACAGGGGAAACTAAACAGCAAAAAATGTCGAATAATCCGTAAGCATGTCCGTCATCACGATGTCAGAGCATACCCGGGAAATGTTTCTCAAGAGGAGATGGTTGTTGTGAAACCAACAAAAAAGACGTGCTGCCTTGATTTCTAACCTATATCCTTGACTCGTTTAAACCTTTCTCTTTTTTACTTTTGTTTTTCTCATGTTCTTGTAGGAGCTCCACGATCTCCAAAGGGACCCCCCGGCCCAGTGTTCAGCTGGGCCTGTTGGAGAAGACAGTACGTGCAGAAGCTGCCTTCTGATGCTCTTGTCATATTTCCTGTTAGTGCATCTTTGGTTCCTTTTGTGTCTCTTCATTTATTCAAGTCTCCTTTCTCTTGTTTTTCAGTGTTCCACTGGCAAGCTACAATCATGGGCCCGGTGAGTATTATTAGGCTAATATTTGCAACCATTTATATGTTTAGTCAATAGAACATGTAGGTCTGTCTAAATGAAATGTGTACACTTTAAAATTGTAATTATAATATTGACAAATTGTTTCTCATTGTAGAGTGACAGCCCATACCAAGGAGGTGTCTTCTTTCTCACAATCCACTTCCCTACAGATTATCCTTTCAAACCACCAAAGGTGAGGATCCATTGAATATGTTATATAAATATATATATATATACATACATTCATCACTATATTATGAATTTAATAATCCATAAGTTTTAAAGAAAATTATAGTTTCACCCATGCAGTATTTAAAAAAAAAAAAAAAAAATCTAAAGATTTTAAACATTTCATGACTTGGTTTAGAAAAGAGGGTGTAATCGAAACACTGATGCAAATAAAAAATTATTATGAGTTTATATCATATCTGTGTAACCCGTGTGGTGCAGACAAGCACAGTCCTGCACCGGCTTCGTAACCTCGGGCATGGGAGGCAGGCATGGCTGCTAGCAGGGAGGCTAAAACCCATGGGTGCTAGCATCTGTCGCTAGCACCTCTCTTAAGGTGTCGGGGAGTGAGGTTTACTCAGTGCACAGCACGGTACCCGCTGTCTGCTGACACACACACACACACACACTAGCATGTCTCTTAAGGTGTCGGCGAGTGAGGTTTACTCGGTGCATTGCACAGCACCTGCTGTCTGCACACACACACACACACACACACACACTAGCATGTCTCTTAAGGTGTCGGGGAGTGAGGGTTTAGTCAGTGCACAGCACAGTGCCCGCTGGCTACTGCTACATCAAGCACACTTCAAAGTCACGAAAATGTAAACCACCAATGCTCTGTTCAGTGTAAGAAATAGAATGCTGCTGTGGTGTGAAACTGAACATGCATTGTAAAATGCAGTAAACATCATTTTATTTCTATGTGGCAATGAATATCACACAAAATTTAGGCTACAGTCATCAAGATTTGCATGTTTTCATGTAGCAGATTTATACAAAATGACTTGCAGTATTGTATAGATATACATTTTCTTCAGTATGTATGCTCCCTGGATATTGCACATATGTCATGTCATCCTTGCATATTCTTTAATGTTAATAAATACCTTATAATGTAAAGTAAATAAAAAGTGTTGTCAGAATTCCTGTGACTTACAACCTGATAATAAATGTAGCTGTCCTCTCCCCCACCTTACAAGTTGAAAATCATCTAAGGCACTTGTCCTCTTTTTACAGGTTGCTTTTACCACAAAAATATATCACCCAAACATCAACAGTAATGGCAGTATCTGTTTGGATATTTTACGATCACAGTGGTCTCCTGCTCTAACAGTATCAAAAGGTAAGGATCGAATATATTGCGGTTCTTACAAGATATCAAAATGTGTAATAAGTCCACACATATTACTTAACCTTGGTATTGGTAAACATGGGACATTGATTAAAATAGAAAGAAATAGTAAAATGTAGTCAAACAGTATTTGATTCTGATTTGAGTCTGCTTAATACTGTTCATATTAACACATTGCAATCCAGTGGGGGGATTTATATGGGCTTGTAATTTTTAGCGTCGTCACTTAGCGTCACCTCATCGTTATGTTCTTTCAGTGTAACCTTTCTGGTCCGAATAGTCACAAGGCTGACTGGTAGATGTGATGGTAGTTATTTGCTGTGTTTATTTTGTGCCCAAGTGGCAGATCAGATAGGACTTTGGCATCTATATCTGGCCACTTAATGTCAGTTATTTTCCCACTACACCATCTCTGATAAGCGGTGTGTCTTGTTTTGCAGTTCTGTTGTCCATATGCTCTTTGCTCTGTGACCCGAACCCTGATGACCCCTTAGTGCCAGACATTGCACACATCTACAAATCAGACAAAGAAAAGTGAGTATGTCTTCATAATCAAGGTCATACTTCCATGGTTACCATATACCCAATATGTAATTAAATTACCATGTTCGATGTTTACACTACGCCCCATCAGTGTATGCCAGTCCTCTAAGGCCCAACACTATTCGTTTTAGCCCAGTAATAGAGTACTGGTAACCTATGATCATATCGTATTAGTTACAATTGGAAAGTGGCCATTATTAGGGTGTTTTTTGTATTGTAAAATACATGTCCAGGTGATTTAAATTAACTATAAATCACATGCTATGGAAGATTATTATGTCCCCTTTTGCCTTAATCTTTCATGTACTGCGATTACTCGGCATGATTTTATAAAGCAGGGAGGGTCAAAGCGTACCCGACATGCATTCTGTGCTGACCTAAATGTGGGCTGAGGTGTCCGGCCTAAGAGAACGTGATTCAGATGGTCAGATCCTTTAGCCAGCGCATCTCCTAAATCAGTAATATACTGGTATACTATGATCATATCGTATTAATTACAATTGGGAAGTGGCCATAATGAGGGTGTTTTTTTTTTTTTGTATTGTAAAATACATGTCCAGGTGCTTAAATTAAATCATGCCTTTTTGTCTTCTGTTTCAGATACAATAGACTAGCGAGAGAGTGGACCCAAAAGTATGCAATGTGAAACAAAAACAAAACCCTTTACAAAACTGGCCATTTTTGAGTCACAGACCACTGTAAATTCCTAGTATCTTAAAGAAAATAAACTTAGGTGATATTATAACACATCATACTGTTAACATTACCAACTGACGACCATTTGTAGAGCATAGAAGTTAGGTTTTATGGGCGGAGCATGGACCATTCCGGAGGCTAATTTTGAGGATGTGCGCAGTGCAGTCTGCTTCCCCTTTCCACCCTTTTTTTGGGCACTTTTTTTTTCTTTTTCTTCATTTTGTAAATCTTATTTAAGAGAATTGAGGCATGGCGTTTTGTTGGCGATGAACCAAGTAAAGAGGGAAATTAAGGAATTGTTGCATTTATTTTTTTCATTTATTTTTTTTGTTTTTAGTTGATCTTCATTTTCATTTAGAGATTTTTATTGTATAGTGTAAAGACTATACTGAATCTATTTTTATTATTTTGCATTAAAAATGGATTTTAAAAGTTTGTGTGTTTTTTGTTTTGTTTTTGTCTTTGTGGCACAAAATAAGTGCATGTGTTCTTCCAAAACAGATCCAACCTCAACACAACTTTATGTATAGATGTTAAGATCAGCCAGAATGCGTAAGAAATGTCAAGGCTTGTTTTTGACAGGAGCACCCCGGAGACCCCACAGCAACATATCTTGTTTATCCTGCTGAACCATTTAATGCCCAACCAAATCATACCTTAAGATGTTGTCTCTAGGCAGCGAAAAATATTATATGCATTGTCCAGCTCAAAGCACCTTTTCATTATAAAACCTGATTGTTCATCTTCACGGCTTCTGTCTGAAGCCGTAACTAGCAGGCTTCCTACGGTCATGAAAATCCTGGAAAAGTCATGGAATTTATATCCCATTTTCCAGGCCCGGAAAGGTCATGAAATTCATTAAAAGTTTTGGAAAAGTCATGAAATTTGATTTTGTCTTATGTAGGCCTAATGAAATTATTGATGTTGTACTCTTCCATGGCTTTCATTGTGGAATGAAGCCTAGAATTACTAGCCTGTCATATGCAATTTTGTGTACTTGTAGGTTGTGTAGGGTCATGGAAATTTCATTATTAAGGGTCCTTGAAAAGTCATGGAATGATTTTGAAATGTCAATGAAAATGGGTGGGAACCCTGAACTAGGTGGCTTAGTCCAGTAGGGGGCAGCACTATCTAACAGTAGGCTTTAACATGTTCCAATTAGAAGTGTTGTTTCAGGAAACATGACTCACCCAAGTCTGGACTCCTTTTAATTATTCCGATTCTTCCGCCCCTGTTATTGGTTGTGTGGTGAAGTTGCACTAATGAGAGAAGTTAGGGGGTTCAGTGTGTGGTGTATTCCAAGTAGGTGGTTTAGAGACAAACCTGACAATGTTTGTTTTTCTAGGAGAGTGAAGCCATAGGGCTCTCCTATTAGGAGGTTTACTATTTATTCTGTGTTAACTTACTTAGGTTCGTCACTAAACCACGTACCCCC
Source organism: Clupea harengus (assembly GCF_900700415.2). Classification (NCBI taxonomy): domain Eukaryota; kingdom Metazoa; phylum Chordata; class Actinopteri; order Clupeiformes; family Clupeidae; genus Clupea; species Clupea harengus. The sequence goes on along the minus strand of NC_045174.1, from coordinate 13,956,487 downwards.
CACTGTGGCATTGTTTTGAAAGGGTGACCATGTCATTGTGCTATGGTTGGGGTGTCCGGGTCATGTTTGACGGTTATGCCCGCTGGCTAAAATGTATAAAGTGATTGATCAGACAGGTTCCATAGAAAGGCTTTTAGCCATCACCACAGTATGTCATACCTGGTTAAAAAGGCAAACCCAGAAAACGTGGACTGTGTGTACTACACTAAGGGAAAAACACAGACATGGTGGTAGAAAAGCAATGAGTGAAAATGAAACACTCTCCCAGTGTGAGGGTGAAATTCTTCATAACGATTGGTTGCAGGCTAACAGGAACACAGAGGAGTTGTAAAAACGTGCTACCGTAGGCTTACGCTAATGCACCTGCTCCTTGAGCCAGCTCCTCTGATGCTCGTGGACAGTCTTTGTAAAGCGCTCACTCCATTTGACATGATCAAAGACATGCAGTATGGTGAGCAGAGCGCCAGAAAAGCCAGAAGACACCAGTGTTCTGCCCTTATTAAACCCAATTTCCATGAAAGAATAATGCACTTGGGAGTAATCATATGCCCAAGTAGCTTCTTGTTCACATTTCAAATGCAGTTTCACTGGGATTTTGAGATCAGCATCACCCATTTTTATGTAACTAAAGTGGTCATATTGAGTCTTGTGTGTTGTGTGTGTGTGTGTGTGTGTGTGTGTTGCCACAGTTGATGCTTATCAGAAGGATGCTAAAGACCGGAGGCAGCATGACCTTTGGAGACGCCACTGCCAGCTCGTCTGTGATTGAGGCGAAGCTTTATTTTATAGTGAGAGACAGTGTCAGTGAGAACAGGAGTAGGGTAGGATTCCTTACGCCTTGACGTGATATAGCCCAAGAGGGAGAGACTGAATATTACCATGGACCTGTATGCATCATTACCATAATAATGAACGATCAGAAAGGGCAGAGACTGTCATTTAATTGCATGATTTTGGCCCTCAGGGAGTCGATGCGCGGTGAAGACAGCCTTCATGAGTTATCAGATGGCAGAGAGGGGAGTGGGGGGGTGGCAGGTGTTTGGAGAGATCTCCTCCAAGATGACTCACTATCTTCACTCCCCTCTCCTCCCAAATTCATTTATTTCGGACATATTGCTGGTGGTCAACTTGAGGACCCCCTGGGAGGTAATAGAGTCTCTGGCTGGGGCTGGGGATGTGCTGCGATATGATTCAAGATTGGGAGTTGGTTGTGCCAGGAAGTCTGCTGTCAGCTCGTAGCTTCCTGCGATTGACTGTTCCTTGTTTTGACATGCCACAAATACAATTTAACACATACGTGAAATTCTCTCCACGTGTCAAACATTTTCAGTGCCTTTTTACTGTAATTAAAACATGCTTAAGAGTAGACAACTGACATACAGTGCCTTGCATAAGTATTCACCCCCTTGGATGTTTTACCCTTTTATTGCTTTTATAAATCAATCATGGTCAAATTAAGTTGGCTTTTTTTACCAGAAAAATCACAAAAAAGCCCTCTTTAATGTCAAAGTCAAAACAGATTTCTACACACTTATGTCAATTAAATAAAAATATGTAATGAAAAATAAGTGATTGCATAAGTATTCACCCCCTTTAAAGTGACTGACCTAATTCAACAGAGGTCCAGCCAATTGGTGCTAGAAGTCTCACAATTAGTGAAATGGGAATCAGTGTGCAGTGAATGTGTCTCAAGTGATTGTAGTACTGTATAATGACACCTGGGTCTGGAAAGTCCATTCACTGGTCAGTATTCAGTAATCAGTATTCCTGGCTACTGTTACACCATGAAGACAAAAGATCACTCCAAGCAACTCAGAGAAAAGGTTATTGAAAAGTATAAGTCAGGAGAAGGATACAAAAAAATGTCCAAGGCACTAAACATCCCCTGGAATCATCAAGAAATGGAAGGAATATGGCACACTTGTAAATCTGTCTAGAGCAGGCCGTCCCCACAAACTGAGTGACAGTGTAGGGATAACCACGTGGTGGATCTCTGACGTCCGAGGCAAGGATGGAAGTTTTGCAAGGTCGGAAGAAGCTTATCACCTCTGGTCTAAACATGCTCTTGTAGATATGCAGACTAAGTGGCACCTAATATTCTAAGTTATACACACGCAGAAACACACAAAAGCCATGTTCCTGCGAACATAAGTACATGATTCATATAAGGTAATTAATAATACAAGGCACTTGATTATTATATTCTTAAGTCATTAACAGTGCTTGGAAATGATCTCCATCAGTGAGACTTCTAGCACCAATTGGCTGGACCTCTGTTGAATTAGGTCAGTCATTTTAAAGGGGGTGAATACTTATGCAATTACTTATTTTACATTACATATTTTTATTTAATTGACATTACTGTGTAGAAATCAGTTTTAACTTTGACATTAAAGAGGGCTTTTTTGTATTTTTTTGTTGTCAAAAAAGCCAACTTATATTGACCATGATTGATTTATAAAAGCAATAAAAGGATAAAACATCCAAGGGGGTGAATACTTATGCAAGGCACTGTAGTTCACATTCCATCACCCAAACCATGTTATGCATGTCTTGGTCTTCACTTTGTAGTTGGGAAGACTAGTGCCATGTATGCGGATGGGGTTTTCACTTAAGAACTCAGACAAACAGCCACATTAACAGACTGAAGCTTAACAATGAAACAAAAACAGTTAAAAAAAACAATGAACAACAGAAAATACATCAATTAATTAACTACATAAAATCAACAACATCATGTAATGTTAAGACCCAGGTCCTGAAATCCCTACCCATATGTATAGTATTTAGTACATTCGATGTTAAAGGTGTCTTCTACTGCATGCTTGGTATGGAATATGTAACATAAATCATTCCTGTGACTGGACATAAAGAGTTTCATCGTTTCAACAGCAACAACACCAACACTGACCTGCATACCAACAGTGTGGTCCACGCCACCCTTTCATACCAGTGGCCAGCAGAATGATTGAGCGCATCCAGAACAAGAATCCAGTCCATACATGACACCACTATAATCAAATTCAATACACAAAACAGCGTCAGGGAAACTGTAGCCCCTTTATCCTGGCCTTGGAGGGAGCATCCCATTTGTCACAGCAAAATCTTAGATAAGTGCAAGATTTTGTGTTTTTGAAAAGCTTTAAATGGATGAAGCTGTCTCGCCAGTAGAGAATGTGCAACACAGACTATTGTTTACATGAAATGTGTAGGTCCCCAGGTAGGACCCAACACGATGCAATTAACTGGAAGCTCAGGTACGCTAGCAGCCTGAAGGCCAGCAGGGGGGTGATCCTGTAGGGGATCATGTAATTTACTGATCTACATTTGCAAGTGTAACAGGTACCGCAGCAACGGCTCCTAGCTGACAGATAATATTCTGAAATTTCAGTAAAATAATTGAAGAGGCAGGGCAACAGCTTCTCAACTTTTGCGTTCTCCGCAGTTTCTTTATTGAACTTCAGTTCACCGTTCCCAAGAACGTTCTGGAGATCCCTCCAAGACTCCGCCCTGCTGGCATGGAGCAAGTTTATTCTCTGTCAAAATAAAATACCCTAATAAAATCGATGAAAGCAGTATTATCAAAATAAAACACAATTATGAAAAACACAAAGATTACACTTTTGTGGACGTCACACAAGCATACACTACTGAGTCCAATACTAAACAAGAAGGTTGTGTAATGAATTTCATCTTTCCTTCCTCCCTGATGGAAAGCATCCATTGTCTGACAGTTTGAGTAATAACACTCTCTCATCTCTCCATCCACACATCCATTCTCTGTCTCTCTCTCTATCACTCTCTCTCTCACACACACACACGCACAAAGAGAGATGCAGGAGGAAGGACCATACAATCACACATACACACACAGACACATGCACATAGACGATTACACAAACAAACTGGGTGAAATTAGTTTTAAAAGCCTGGCTATGGTGAGCAATGTGTGTTTGCTGGGGGTAATTTATTACCCGCCCCCTGACCTCTCCCCCTCGTTTATGCCCCATCAATAACTCAGTCACTGGAACGTCGCCAACACTCCAATGCAACCAGATGCAGAAAAACTAATTCCATCCACACACCCCTGCATAAGTGCCAACGGTTTAATCAATTCTGCCATTATTGTGCATTACCAAGGCCCTAAATTAGCCTGGCCACACTGACAGTATACTTAAAATTATACAGCAGTATAGGGAAGGTGGGTACTCCTTTCAGTCGGTTCGGAGATAGTGACGCAGGCAGTCATTAAAGTCACTTCATCATGGGAGTGAATAGGAGTGATCAGGGGTTTGATTTAAACACAGTGGGGAGGGAAAGATGTGAGATTAATGGAAGCAGGGGTTAGCGGTGAATAGACCAAAGGTGAGACAAGATGAAAGGATACGAGACGAGCGAAGGGGCCGAATTCAAAAGGAAATGATGAGGAGATGAAGGACTCCTTACAATAGGCTTGTGCTTTTGTTACCTACGCGCCATCAAGCGCTTGATTTTTCATCAGCACTAGTGGGTCTGTGCCAGGTCTGGTTCCATGCTGGTTCCGGGATCTGCGTCGGGTCAGGTCCAGAACCTAGGTTCAGCTCCAGTCGTGAGTTGCGTATACCCACTAGACCAATCCACCCCTGGATCACTGACATCTGTGCCAGGTCTGGTTCCGCACCGATCTTCGGGATCTGTGTTGGTTCAGGTCCAGAACCAGCTTTCAGGTCCGTTCAGTCTCATTAACTAAACTGATCCATCCCCTGATCCCTGACCTCACCACATTACATAATCTATGGGCCTCTGGTCATGTTGATGTTGGCACTGGTACACACACCTCATTATGCTACGGACTACTAATAAAGTTCTAACACCATACACATCGTACGATGTTTATGCCTGCCTTTATTACCCATAGTGCTATTATTTACAGTATATCACAAATTCAGCACACCCTGCATCCTGATCAATTTCCCTCTGGCTGTGAATAAGCTTGACCCTGTATTGATTTTCATGTTTATCTGGATGCTCAGGACTTCCTACACACACAAGCCAACACACACACACACACACTAACACACACACACACACACACACACACACACACACACACACACACACACACACACACACACACACACACACACACACACACACACATGCAACACACGCTGGGACACACTGGGTCCGAAAGGGCAGAGGTGCTAACAATTTCATTCCGCAGGGCAGTGCCCTCCATGCGACTTTGATTTTAGTTCCTGGTGGGGAACAAAAGGGCAGTTAGGCTGGAAAAAGAGCACATGAAAAGATCAGGGGCCAGCCCTATGTGCCTGACATTTTATAAGGTCCAGAAAACATGAAAAAAACTGTCAGCACCCAAATGCCTGTTCAGAGCAGAACTAGGTCAAGCAAGCGGACGTGGAACAGGACGTGACCTTATCTAGCCTTGGGTCCCTGGAGGCTAAATACTGAATATTCATAGCTAGGATACTTCTATTTCAATTGCATTTTTTTTTTATATGGCGCCATTAACAATTGGCATTGTCGCGACAACAGAGCCCCAGGCCTGAACATCCCAGAGTAAAGCATGCAGGCAACGATGGCAAGAAAGAGAAAACAAACCCACCATATGTGTATAAGCAAGCACACCCCAGACATAATGATCTCTGTGGATTGCTATAAATTGTGTCCAGACAGGGACTGACTTTGAAATGGATCTGGCTGTGATTGGGTATGGCGCTGTACCAGAGAAGGGGGAGGCAAGTCTGTTATCATGCTGGTCCGCTGATTTCCTAACCATTTCAACCGTCTCTGGTTCACTGTAGTTTTGCAACCCTTCTCTTCATCCGCTGTTGCTATTATATCATATGCATCACCCACCTGCACCTCTCCATTCCTTCAGTGTATTTGATCACCTGTCCCTACTGAATGATCCTGAAAGACTATTCGTCCTTTGCGCTCACGTATTACATCAACTCACAACGAATCTTATTAGATTAATTACGCTGTACTCGAGGTGTGGTTATTAAATAACGAGGTGAGTATGGGTTTTCTTCATTACAATTGAATTGAGACACATTAGTCTTATTACTTAATAGCCAAACCTTGTATATACCTCCTCAAAGTTTAGCAATCATCTACTGTGGCCTTCAAATATTAAATCATTTTGTCTGCTCTGACTCAGTCCAAATTCTTCCATATCCACTCATTCAGTCTGATCCTCCTGCCTTTTCCTCACAGTGGGGGCATCACCATGTGTTTATTGCCCTCTCTCTCCTTTTCATCCATTTACTCACACTGACAGTTATGAGGCAGAGGACTGCAAACAAATGCACCATCCCTCTCCAAGACCATCCCTGAGGAGTAACATTACGTAAGGCAGGGGAATGCCTCCAGGACCCGACAAGCGTCTAAATCCATTACGACTAACTCTGCTTTTAACGTAGGTGGGGGCAGAAAAAATGCAATTGGGTTTGCTCACCCGGGGTTCGGTGATTAAAATCTATCTTCGCCAAAGTGCTCGAGTAAGTAGTGATTTTCCGCCGTGCTCGGCATGAGTGGGACTGCGGGGGTGCCGCGCAGATGGGATGTGGCCGCTCGTAAACGTGCACATTAACAATTCCTCAGTGCGCATCACGCTTAATGACGTGCCACCGAACAAACACGAAAACAGTCACGGCTCCGCTCGCGCGTGGAACAATGCCTTTTAAATAGTCTTGTTAATGCGACAAAGGAGAACTTAACAGAATGCTGCACGTCGTTTCCATGGAGCTGTAAAGTTGCAAGACAGAACGTGAAACACTTCAAATATAGACTGTGAGGCACTGTAGATAAAAGTGACTCAGTGTACTGAGCCTGTGTTAAATGTATGGTAGTTTAGTATGTTCTGTTGCAGATAACTGGTTGTTGATGAAGCCTCTCTCATTAACCGCTCACCTTTATGCATAATCCCTGATTTAGAGAGTAGCACAATCACTGCAAATACATATCATAGTTATGTGGCCTGTGTAGAAGCTAGAAATAGAATATAAATAGAAGGTCTCCAAGGCACACGAAGAAGATGTACTTATTTGAATGCTCTTGACACATGAGCGAGGCCTGTTCATAACCCACTAACATGAATGTACCAAACATGGATCTAAGTCAACATGAACCAAATGATTCTGGACCCCTGTTTATCACTCCAATTAAGTATCAAAATGGTTCACGGTTCACAAGGCTCACACATTTATAATCTCAACTGGATATAAATATGTTGCAAGAGTGATTTCTGAGCCATGTACTCTGAGTGAATGCAGTTGTTTGTCATCTCTCAGAAAACTGTTATCCTCAAACATTACACAGTAATAGTGTAGATTCCTCTTGTTGGCAGTTGGTGGTCAAAATGTTTCCTGTATCTTTCGGTCGATGAAATACAACTACGTAGCCTAACTCTACAAAATGCCTCCCTCCCCTAAAGGGTACACTGTCCTGGCTGTGCAAACGTCCAAATATATCCAATTCCATAACTGGATTCTCCGGAGGTTGTCTGTTTACAGTATGGGGCAAATCTAATACGATGTGAGATGAAGTATTCTTGCCAGAACCTGCCTACAGCGGGGATGACACCAATCGCAGAAGTAGAGGGTGTAAAATACAGACAGAAGGACTGAGAGAGTTTCGAGAAGAAGGAGAGTGAGGCCGAAGGGTAACAGCGACTCAGAGACTGTCCTCGCCAGCAACACCATGACATGACACCTCACCCTACAAGCAAAACTTTACAAGTACAGAAAGGTAAGAAAAGAAAGAAACCTACTGCTCTACTGGTTTCTGTCTGTGTATGTGCTTGACCGCAATTTCTTTTTTGCTCTGTGCTTTTGACAGATAATGGAGACGCGCAAGGCGGAACTGTCAAATTGACAATGACCTGCTGCCAGTTATCACAAATGAAGGAGAACTTTTGAAATCATGGCGCAGACAGACATTCAGGGGGAGAAAAGAAAAATCCTCATTTCATCCATCACTCTTTCACTGAAAAACAAAGATTGTTTTTGCCAGCTCACACAGCCATTGCAGAAGATGTCATTTACGACAGTGAGGCTTCTCACAGAACTAGTCACCCATACAATTTGGATTATCATAATATATTTAATCAGAAAAAAAGACAAAAGGTCTTTAAATCATCAGCCCAAAAATGGATTTACAATGGTGAGAAACAGTATCTCCTGATTACCAATTAGCTAGCTGCTGATCATTGACGTACTTTTTTAAAGCAATGGGCCATTTTACAATTTGGTATTGTTAACAGGACAGACTGTACTGATTGAGTAGGGAGAATAAGAGACCAATTTGAGCTTCTGATTGGTTGAAAGGCTGACGCAGAGGAGAATTGCAGAGGAGAATGTCTCTGCAATGCTGCACAATGGGAGCATTGTGGGATACTTGACCACATGAACATTTTCTCTTGAGTAGAATAAAATAAACACCCACACATTCAATAAATGCCCCTTGGTATAAGGAAAAATACTAAATGTCATGGAGTGATGACGTACTGCCAAAACACAATACACAGATTCAAGTAAAATGTGACAGTATCTGTATCTGTACTGACATATAATAGGTGCTGTATTGACCTGAGAACGTGTGCTGTGGTATTGACCGGACACCATCACGTCACTTGAAGCATCATCCTCTACAGGTCTGAAAACAAATAAATCACAAGAACGAAACGGTCCACTGTACTACACATAATAGCCCCAATACACACATTTACGGCTTCAAATGACGCAAGCATTTCATTTACAGCCATATCTAGACTAGTGACATGGCCACAGTGCCATATCTAGACTAGTGACATGACCACAGTGCCATATCTAGACTAGTGACATGACCACAGTGCCATAAACTAGTGACATGACCACAGTGCCATCTAGACTAGTGACATGACCACAGTGCCATAGACTAGTGACATGACCACAGTGCCATATCTAGAGTAGTGACATGACCAGTGTGCCATATCTAGACTAGTGACATCACCACAGAGCCATATCTAGACTAGTGACATGACCACAGAGCCATATCTAAACTAGTGACATGACCTGAACCTTAATGGGTTTCAGCGGCACAGTCACAGTCATTTGAAACCCATCAGGACTCCTAAGGGAGAGGAGGCGAGGGGACAGGAGGGACATAATGGACCTGCACTGAGGGTGAAAATGGGAGGAGCAGTGCGACTGAAAGATCTTATTGTATTCCAATAGTTGTACTGCGGCCAAAAGTATATACAGAATTGGAAGTAAACGATCACATAAATAGTTATTCAAATTAAAAACCAATACCTTACCTGTGCCTATCTCATGTAGCTACCTTCTACTTAACTCATGTGAACGTTCATATATGTATATTTGCTTATACTGTAAGCGCTACCTATAGCTATCTGCACCCACATCACTTTTGCTTTGTCAGCACTGCATGCGGTGTGACTCATCATTGGTGACTCATCGGTGCCATAAATCTGCACGAATTGCAGGGTGCATTTCACACCAGCACTTTCACCATCTCCCCTCTCCCCTCTCTCTCTCTCTACCACTGTTGGAGCCCTAGAGGGAGAGGCGCTCCACGAGGTGGCTTGCTGATTCACTTAAAAACCTTTTAAACGTATTAGTTTGTCAAGATGGATGATGCCCAATGAGCAGAGCTGGGCAACTGACCACCATTTAGCGCTCAGACCTCCCAGCCAGTGGGTGGAGGCGGGGGGTTGGTGGTGAGGGGATGAGAAGGTATTGGTGGAATAAAGATTTTTTTTGTACTCAGTGCGTAGCTGGGCCAGGGGTGGGGAAATATGGTTGATTTGAGTGTTGAAGATTGATTTGTATGGCCTCAGGCTGACCTGAAATTGACTTGATTGGCACTTAAGCCTTGGGGAAGAATGAAAAAATCACAAATGGAGATTTAATTGTAGAGAACACCTAGCTGCTTCACGGGTCAATCGGTCCCAGTGTGCCTTCAACCTCGTCTTCGATCAGACTGCTTATACAGTGGGCATGCAATGACATGAAGTACTGACCTTAAAAGAGGGTTATTGTGTGAGAGAACACATGGTCAGCCTAGTGGGTTTTTTCCCAAAGAAAGGAACGTGACAGACAAAGAGAATATAAAGTTCAAAGGCAAATCGGTATATAGGTATATATTTATTTTAAGGTGCATTTACAGAGATCCATTGTCTTCAATGCCCTCGTCTTCCTCAGGCTAATTTACAAATGTGTTATTCAATAACAAATCTTTTTCACAAAGAGTGACCAAGGCAAAAATGTCCTTGTGGAAGGTATTTGGGCAACACTTCACCTTCACCCTCTCTCTCTCTCCCTCCCTGTCCCTCCCTCTCTCTCCCTCCCTCTCTCTCTCTCCCACTCCCTCTCTCTCTCTCTCTCTCTCTTGCCGTGATGAATGGAGTTATTAAGTCAGCTGTGGCCTTCATCAGTATTACCTTCAGAGTTGGATCAATGCGTCGGCGATTCAGTTCCGTCTCCTCCCACCTGAGTATCCCCCCTAGGCATTTCTTGCTCCCAGTGACACCCCCAGAGTGGAGCCCACGTGGGCAGATGACACAGCAGGGGCCGTAAACTCACACAGGGGCCGTAAACTCACACAGGGGCCGTAAACTCACACAGGGGCCGTAAACTCACACAGGGGCCGTAAACTCACACAGGGGAAGACACATGGGAGAGCCAGCCGAGAGAGAGAGAGGTAGATAGATAGAGATAAAGAGAGAGATAACACTCCTTTATTAAAACATTGGAGGAAGTTGTCTCTCATCATCATTTCATTAGTGGCCCTGTGTGCAAGGTTAAGAAGAAGTGCGAAGATTTGTTTGTTCGATTTTTTTTTATCGGTTCAGCTAAGATGGGAACTTGGAAGTCCCAGAAATAAAATATATTGGGGGTTGGCTCAACTGATCCAGCAGAGGTTTTTCAGGGGATGGCTTAAAATTGAATGTGCTTATTATAAACTGATTAATGATATTATGGGGTTTTCTGTTGTTCGGGGTGTGTGTGTTTAGGGGGGTGTGTGTGTGTGTGTGCGTGTGTGTGTGTGTGAGAGTGTGTGTGTAAGAGAGAGAGAGAGAGAGAGGGATCTGGGGTTGACGGAGAAACAGAGGTCAGAGGAGAAGGTGAAAGGAGTAGCATGGAGAGATAGATAGAAAGATATATATATATATATAGAGAGAGAGATACATAGATATATATAGGTGGTATAGATAGATAGGAGAGAGATAGATAGACAGATATATACTGTATATATGTGTATATTAGAGCTGTCAATAGATTAAACAAAATTAACTAATTACAGTAAACAGAAACTTTCCGCCCAACAATCCCTCAGCTCTCTCCATCTTCAACTACCGTCTCAGTGTCTCCCATCTAACTGACTGCAGGCACACGGCGGTTTCGTGTCAGGGGTCATCACACACAGGAAGTAAACAAAGTTGCGTTAACTTATCGCATTAATCTCGGCCACAATAATCTCATAGATTAACGCGTTAACTTTGACAGCCAATATATATATATAAATATATATATATATACTGTATATATATAGAGAGAGAGATACATAGAAAGATATAGGGAGGGAGAGATAGATAGATATATATATAGGTGGGAGGGAGGTGAAGCGACAGCAGGGAGAGTGGGAAGGAGCCGCGTGACAAGAGATCAGTCTCTCCCACTCCCCCCCCCCCCCCCCCCCAACTTCTCCCCTCCATTCTACCCTCCGCATGCCAACCTCAATGCGGTAATAGACGGAGGAGGTTGATGTGACCCTCTCCCCTCAGACTCACTCTTCGTCATTACCTGAAATTTCAGTCCCCCGCCCCCCCCTCCCCCCTGCCCTCACCCACACACAAAGAACGCTATTTGGGGATAGAACAAAATAGCATCTGTGCAAATAACACAACAAGCTTGAAAGGCCTTAATTGCTACTCCCTTGTCTGATCTCCCTTGGTGACCTTTTTTGTTAATTCATCCGCAATAAAGCAGGCTTGTGGAGATTGGCTACCTGCCTTTGTTGAACAGTAGAAGGTTTTTGTGTTTGTGTGTGCGCATATGTGTGTGCGCATATGTGTGTGCGCATATGTGTGTGTGTGTGTGTGTTTCTGTGTGTGCATATGTGTGTGTGTGTGTGTGTGTGTTTGTGTGTGTGTGTGTGTGTGTGTGTGTGTTTCTGTGTGTGCATATGTATGTGTGTGTGTGTGTGTATTTCTGTGTCTTTGTCAGTGAGGGGATAAATGCATGTCAGGATGTGTGTATCTGTGTTTGCGGTTTTGTGCAGTGGTGTGTGGGCGATATTCTCTTCTTGATTCCCACAACGCTCTCACTCACTCATAATTACAGAGGTTCACAGATGACCATGGCCGTGTTAATGTGGCATGCAAAACAAGGAAAGCTATCCAAGCAATTCTTGGCCAAACTCAAGAATAGAAAGTATTTTGCCATGTGAAGAAAGAGTTTCTTTAGCACCTTCTTCTCAGAGCTATAAACCGAAATCATCCAAAAATGCAATATCTACAATATAATGAGGCTGCGTAATTACATATCAGTCGATGTGAGAGCACTAAGTACAAAAATCATAAAGAGTTTCATGAAAGCAGAGTTCTTGCTTGCAAATTAGTTTTTTTAATTGCTTTCTTTTTAATGAATGCTACACAACATTGTGTTATGTAAAGTATGTAACCTTCGCTCTCTGTAGGAGAACACAGGACATCGCCTTATGCCTTCCTGAAAAGCTTCTACAACTAACTCCTGATTGGCTAAGAGTGCTGTCTGTTACGGGGCACCGCCTCTGCCTATATAAGGCCGTGCACAGCGCACTGTCGTCCTCTCACCGACTTAAAGCATATCTAGGTAGACAACGAGGCAAAGGAAGGTGACATCTCGTGTTCTCCTTCAGAGAACCAAGGTTATAATCTGAACCTAAACCCAAACGTTTTCCTTCAGTCAATGCACGCTGATGTCACCTTATGGGATATGTATATCACCACGCCTCAGTGGATACTACTGTGGATTTGTACAAGTGCCAACCCAGTTTGTATTTAGACCACGGGTGACCCAGAACACTCAATTAAAGGGCTGTTCTGCCGAGAAGCAGACAATACGGAACGGACTGCAGGCGTACTTGTTGCGTCCAAATTACAGAAACGGGCTAAAGTATTCCCCGACGCCCAGCTAGCTGCCCAACACACATCATGGACAGAACTCCTTTCCATATGGCCCACGATTCCGCCATACTCCGAGTGGAGTGCGCTCGCAACCCAGCTGGATTTGCTGCCCCAGTGCCAGACATCGCTTCATCAATCCAGTGTGATAGTCTCAAGGTCTGCGCTCCAGACATACAAACAGCTGCTCAGTCTTGTGAACAGAGAGAGTGTGATAAGTGTAATGACGCAGGGCCCTCACTGAGCACAAAGTCTGAAGACTCCACTCCACTCCTCCGAAGACATAGGAGGGACAATGATAGCAGGCAATTCAGTAACACTAGATCTAAAATCCGAGGTCATTACCTTTGGCTGGTAAACGGGTTGGGATGCAACATCACTGTGGAATCGACCAAAAGGCAAAATGTATGCAAGTGGCATTCACTGATAGCACATTTAAATAGCTGACACATTTCACCAAGGTCCAGCCAGCAACAGAGCTGTCTTTAATGACAGCATGTTTAAACGTATGGCTCAAAGGCGCGCTGGTAGGGGCATAAAAACGAACGCCAATACCCAAGGCAGAACCGTGACAGGTGGGTGTACCCTTGAGAGAGTGAGAAGCCAGGAATGGGATCCAAAGGCTACACTGACATCCAAAAGTGACATGCGGAAATAAACTTGGAAAAAAAAGTTTGGAAAATTGTGTTTGGTCGATTATTTCTCTGTTGTTACAATGCTAATTGGCATTGTATTTTATTTGTTGGAAAGCCTATTTATTTTCCTTTACAATGATGTCCAACTTGTAAGGATCATGCAAGTGTGAGCACAGCTGATTATGTGGGCTGTGCGTGCCCAAGTAAAACTTGCCAAAATTCTCAGCTAATGCCATAACAGTGTATTCTCCTGTTGGTATTGACTCTTGTTTTGAGTATATTTGGTGGATTGGATGATTGAATTTCGATCAGTAACAAGGAACAAGGAGCCTCAGTAGCGGTTGGAAGATCCATAGGCAGCCACAACAGCCTGGCACCTCCTCCTCATGCTGGTCACCAACCTGGTCACACGTTGCTGTGGGATGGCATTCCATTCCTCAACCAGGAGTCGGTGCAGGTCAGCCAGCATGTAGCAACCAGTCACCAAAGAGCCTTCTAACTAATACAGAACGCTGGTGTTTGCACACTTGGTAGAACTAAAAAAGAGGAACACATCGCACCTGTACTTGCTTCTCTGCACTGGCTCCCTATCCCTAGTAGAATTGATTTCAAAGCTCTAAATGGCCTTTTCCCAAATTACCTCAAGGAATGGATTTTCCCATACTGCCCACCTCGACAGAAGAATGATTTTTCTGTCTCCATCCGAGAAGTGAACGGCCATTTCATTTTTAAGTCTAGACTAAAAACATTCTTCTTTAGTGCATCTTATAGACACATGCACACGTGTACATAGATTTAGACATGATTTACAAATTGTCCTACACCCTCTCACCCTCTGGCTCGATCATAGAGAGGTGGTTGTGGGGTGTGTGTGAGGATTTTGGAGATGTCTCACCCAGACAGGTTTGCTCTCCTGCTCTGCATCACTTGCTCTGCTCCTCTTCCTCATTGACCTCATTGACCTCTCATTGACCTCTCATTGAGGTCAGTGTGGTGATTAAAGCCCTATATGTACATTGGCATTGACACAAATTCAGCAGTCAAGATGGGCAGTGGTTGGAATGCAGTCTATTTTATCCCAAACCTGAGAACTTAATCTAACCCAAGCCCAGGAAGTCCTGTTTAAATAGCACAAGGGATTAAACATCTTTTCCTGTGTATAATTAATTAATTAAAATCGCCATCCTTTCTACCTCTTCCTCTCTCTCGTCTATATCATATTGTACTATGTTATTGATACTGATGAAGTGGCCATATTACTTGCTACTCTCTTTGGGTGCTTAAGCTGACCAGGATTGGTATCCTAGTTTCTTCCCTTACCTTAATACGTGTTTGCAATCCCGAAAGCTCCATCTGCTTGCTCCTGATTCTCTCTCCTCCTTCTCTCTTCCCTTCCTTTCTGCCACACCCCCCCCCCCCCCCCCCGTCTCTTCCATGCTGGCCCTAAGCCGATGAGTACCCACTTTGAGCTGAGGTTCTGCTCAAGGGCTCAGGCCCAGGTAAAGTGCCAAGAGACGTTTTCAATTGTTATTGGTGCTATAGACTTAAAATTTAATTGGAATTGAACTCCACCAAACCAGCTGGTAGTCATTCAGTAAAGGAAGCACTATACTGAGAATAGAAAATTAAGAACAATGAGAAACCAAACAAATTAACAGTACAATTGCTCTTGTATTGCAGGTTTTAATCTTGCATAATTAGCCAATTACTTGAAAAATAGAAAGAGTTGGCTTGCAGAGGTGACTTGGGCATTGTAGCTGTTTAGATAAAATCGGTTGTTTTCAGAAACAGGAAATGACACCCTATTCATCACCCTATTCATGTGTCTCAGTGGCATCATTAGAGTGACAAGGATGAGAGTGGATGTGTGTTTTTCTTCTGAAAGAGGGATCGCATATGTTTATTATTCTCACTTATTTCAACAGCATTTTCTTTTCATCCGTGTTGGTCGAAACACAATCATATATTATCGAGTCCTTGAGAGCTAGTGGCTAGCATAAATGAATATTGTTTGTTCACCATGTTGACATGTTATTGAAAGGTCTGCCTTGTGTAATTATGAGACATTCTTTGAAGTCCCCTATTAGGTTCCAGGCATGCATGACACCAATTACCAACACATGGAAGAGTAGCCTCTCTTGTCTCAGAGTAATAACATACATGTCTCACGAGTCACAGCTCAGAAGCATGTGGTGAACATGTGGTATATTATGTGTAGATAGATAGAACAGCACTGCTGTTGACATATGTATCATACAAAATGTATCATATATGTACTGAGTTAAGTTTGCATGTCAGTGCTCGATGCCTTTGAAAAACGTTCCAAAGTTTTTGACCTTTGTGGAAGCCAGCTGGCAGGTGGTGAGGGGAAGGGAAAGAGAGAGCGAAAGACAAAAAGAAAAAGAGAGAGAGAGAGGTCAGGAGAAAGCATAAGGGTCACACCTCGAGACATAAAGGGCACGGCAGCGCTGACTCATAGACAAGCCTGTCCAGGACAGCCAGGGCAAAGGGGGGCGGGTAGGGAGTGACTGGAGATGAACACAGACTCATCGGGGACTGGGTGCACATATTAATACAACAGACCCGTCTGTCCGCTGGTAAATAAACGTCTAACAAATTAAATATATACAGTATATAAATAAATGGGATGTCTTTAGATGAATGAGGGTTGTTATGATGGCTAGTGGTAAACAACACATGAGGGGTCTACGTGAGAGATGCTGTATGGTAGTTCTGTATATCATGGTGGCCTATTTTGGTGCGGTGACAGAGGGAAATACGGATAATGTAGGGGTTGCGTAACTATAGATTCTGAGGGTCGGTTTTCCAGAGGTGTAAAGTAACGAATTACATTTACTCACGTTACTGTAATTGAGTAGTTTTTTTGTGTACTTTGTAATTTTTAAGTAGTTTTTGAAATCGGTAATTTTACTTTTACTCAGAGGTGTAAAGTAACGAATTACATTTACTCACGTTACTGTAATTGAGTAGTTTTTTTGTGTACTTTGTAATTTTTAAGTAGTTTTTGAAATCGGTAATTTTACTTTTACTTAAGTAGATTTTGACTGAAGTATTGTACTTCGCTACATTGGAAATTACATCCGTTACTGAGTAAAAAAAAAAACATAGTTCAAGAAAGGAAACCGAAAGGCGGGAATCGCGCACGACAATTCTCATTGCAGTGGTGGATGCTGCATAGAGTGGATGATTGAGTCGATGCAAGCCCGCCAGGGTGGAGTCACGAGAGATAGAGATGGAGAAAGATGATAGTGCGGACTACCAACAAGCTGCGGACGACCAACAAGCTGAAGCACCGAACTTTCCGCAAGTTAAAATTAAAGAAGATGAAGAAACCCTGTATCCACAACTCAGCAAGCAGTTTGCCTTACAACCTAAAAGAGGCAACAGCTATATAATGCTGTGTAAGCTTTAAACATGGTGTCAACATGGTGCAAACATGGTGGGGCGACAGTGGTACAGGAGGTAGAGAAGTCGTTTAGTAATCAGAAGGTTGCTACTTCGATTCCCTGTCGAAGCGTCCTTGAGCAAGACACTGAACCCCTAATTGCTCCTGATGTGCAGTGTGCCATCAGTGTAAATGTAAAATGTGTATACATTGTAAGTCGCACATATGTAAGTCGCTTTGGATAAAAGCGTCTGCTAAATGACTAAATGTAAATGTAAATGTAAGCTGTGCCTGCCCCGCCAGACAGAACTTTCTGCTTGTAAAAATGAATCTTCAAATCTGCGCAAGCATGTGTTGGTAAGTACAGTATTTGTCCCTTTCCATTAGTAGTTCAGACAGCGTTTTTGTTGTTTATTAGCTTTGCTACAATAAGCAAAATATGCGTGTCATGGCACTTGTAGCCTCATTTTGGCTAGCACTTGCAACCACCCTGAGTATGCTAACGTCAACTAGATAGCTATCTATATACTCATGTACCCATCCTTCTGTTAACAGCCGTCATCCAATAGACTAATAATAATTCCATTCCTGTCTTCCATTCATTTCAGTTTATAGCATTATTATGTTCAGTCTCTCATATTGTGTTAAAAACTGCAGATCAGTCATCAGCAATAAGATACACCGCATAAACTGATATTAGGCTAATCATTTGGCTGCCTCCCATGCCCTGAAACAGGAACGATGTAAATGTGCACAACCATCGTTGTCAGACAGTTGGACAAGTCAATGTCAATGTGTATGTCGTTATCTCGAATTTATCACGATGTGGTGGCTTTGCAACGTGCACGTCTTTCATGTTCATGCTCAGGGGTTTCGGTTAGCAAGAATTTAGGATTATGAATTGTGATGCATGTAGAAATAGAAAATAATGTTATCATTCTGTATATATACTGTAGGTCTGTCATCTCAAGTAGCTATTTATAGCTATTTCTGTGTTAAGATGGCAGCTCAATACTTAATTGTCAGAATTGTTGTTTGTCATTCTACAGGTCTAGTCTATGTCAGACAACATCTTGACCGGATGGTAGGGGCTGAAGCAAGTTGGACAACATTCATCAGATGAAGATGATTTATTTTCCTCAATGAAGTCCAGAAGGTACAGGGGAGTTAGAAGGGAACCTAGCCTGTCTCAGTCAATATGGATCTGCTGAACTCCTTTCAGAATATCAAAAAACTGTCCCTGAAACTCAATACTGGCATACCTGCCTCGGCCACCTGCGAGTGACTCTTCGGCTGTGCTGGATTGCCGTTTACTGCAAAGCGAGCCCGGATGAACTCTACACACCTTGAAAATCAGCTGCTGCTCTAACTCAACAAGACGTTTGTAGACTAAGGCTCTAAAGGTGGACACAAGTAAAGTAACCAAAGTTTTAATATAGTAGGGCAGCGGCATTTTAACTTTTTTATTTTAGCTGTCATGTGGTTCATGTCTTGACATGTCCTCCCAAAAGTTCTTAAATGTTGTGTTGACAGTTTAATGTTTAATGTTTGACATGTTTAATGTCATTGCACTTATATTTCTAAAGATTTCCTTTAATTAAAAATAACTAGTTTTTGTATTGGATTTATGACCCCTTGTCCTTTTTTGCACTATATAGGAGCGGCCCCGATCAAGTTGTTGAAAGTAACTAAGTAACTTTTACTTAAAGTACATTTTAAATTAACTACTTTTTACTTTTAAACCTGGTTCAGATCCCAACAACTTTAATAACCTCCGCCCCATCTCCAACCTATCTTTCATCTCCAAAATACTTGAGAAAATCGTTGCTTCTCAACTCCATTCCCATCTATCTCAAAACAGTTTATATGAACAGTTCCAATCTGGTTTCCGTCCCCGCCATAGCACTGAAACGGCCCTTCTGAAAATCACTAACGACCTCCTTATTGCAGCTGATTCCGGTTTACTATCCATCCTCATCCTCCTTGACCTGAGTGCGGCCTTCGACACAATCTCCCACACCATCCTCCTCAACAGATTATCCTCCATCGGCATCACTGGCATCCCCCTTGACTGGTTCCACTCCTATCTCTCAGACCGCACTCAGTTCATCCAACTCAAATCCTTCCGTTCCCGACCGTCCCCTGTCTCCTCTGGTGTCCCCCAGGGCTCTGTCCTGGGTCCCCTCCTTTTCATTACTTACCTCCTTCCCCTTGGCCTTATTTTCCGTAAATTCAATATTCTTTTTCATTGCTATGCGGATGACACCCAGCTCTACCTCTCCACCAAGCCCAACTCCATTCTTCCTCCCTCATCCTTGACAGATTGCCTTTCTGCACTTCATACCTGGTTCACCTCAAACTTCCTCAAACTTAACAGTGATAAAACCGAAATCCTTTTAGTCGGTACTAAATCCACTCTACTCAAAGTTTTTCCCTCTCAATTGACAGCTCCATAGTTTCCCCCTCCCCCCAGGTAAAGAGTCTGGGTGTCATCGTCGACGGCTCACTCTCCTTCAAATCTCATATCAACATCACCACCCGCACCGCCTACTTCCATCTCCGTAACATAAATCGCCTCCGTCCCTCCCTCACCCCCCACACCACCTCTATTCTTGTACATAGCCTTGTCACCTCCCGTATCGACTACTGTAATTCTCTCCTCTTTGGTCTCCCCCAGAAATCCCTCCATAAGCTCCAACTGGTCCAGAACTCAGCTGCCCGTATCATCTCCCTCACCCCCTCTTTCCACCACATCACCCCCATCCTACAGCAACTCCACTGGCTTCCAATTCACTTCCGTATCAACTTTAAAATTCTTCTTCATACTTTTAAAGCCATCCACAACCTTGCCCCTCCTTACCTGTCTGACCTCCTTCACACTGCCACCTCCACCCGCTCCCTCAGATCCTCCTCTTCCATCCACCTAACTGTCCCCTCTGCCCGGCTAACCACCATGGGGAGCAGAGCTTTCAGCCGCTCTGCTCCCAAACTCTGGAACTCGCTCCCACCTGACATCCGAAACATTGACTCCCTCCCTCAGTTCAAATCCTCTCTCAAAACCCACCTTTTCAGGATTGCATTTTCACTGTAGTTGCCATGCTGTTTTTACTTGCAATTGTTTTGTTATTTGTTTGCTCCTGTTTTAAATTGTAAAGCGTCCTTGAGTGACATGAAAGGCGCTGTGAAATAAAATGTATTATTATTATTATTATTATTATTTTACTTGAGTACATTTTTAGATGGGTCATTTTACTTGTACTTAAGTAAAATTTCATCAAAGTAATTGTACTTTTACTTGAGTAAAACATTTCAGTACTTTTTACACCTCTGCGGTTTTCTGAATGGGTATGATTGGGTAGGCTGATGTGTCAAAGGCAAATGTATATCTTTAATGCCCAAAAGAAAAATGAGCTTCATCTTGAGCCTTTTTGAGAATTGCCTTTTCACAAGAGCGGCAAAAACCTTCAGAACTCTACATTTCCTTTTTCTTATTATTTATCTTTGTGTATCAGTGTGTCTGACCTTGTCTGTGTGCCACTGACCGTCATTCGTATGTACACATACTTAGGTACATGTGTGCTTCTGTTTGTGTGTGTGTGTGTGTGTGTGTGTGTGTGTGTGTGTGTGTCTGAGTTTGTGTCATGCTAGTGTGCATCCATGCGTGTGATTTTTCACTGTTAGTGTGAAGCAATATCAAGGTGAGACATCGACTGTCTGGCTATCACTCTGTGCGGAGTGGTGCTGCGTTTTTCACCGGGGTGTAATTGAACTGTCTGATCCATTTTGCGAAAGGCCAGGCAGCCTGATGAACCCTTTTATTATGGAGAAAGCACGGTCCAGCTGCCCCTTGATGAGCAGCCTAAAAAAAGCCCAAACATCTCACACATGAACACATGCACACACCCACGCACAGGCACACACACATGCACCCACTCACACGCACACAGATGCACAGGCACTCACATATTAACACACACACACACATGCAGTTCCATTGCAAACACACACATACACACACACACACACATTCATTACTGCTGACAGGAAATGCTATTCGCCGTTGTTGTTTTGTTTTGTTATTCCTCTGTCAGCTCTGGGAGCTTGAACCTAGCATATTTATTTTAGTTTTTTTTCTTCTCTTTTCTCCAGCTTCCTTTGGCACATCAAAGCTCCGAGCTCTTGACATGCAGTGCCAAAGAATCGAGGGGGCAGTAATCCCACCATTAAGTCAATACAGTGCTGATTAGGCTTGCCTGAGCAAAGAAGGTTTGTGCGGTGCGGAGGTCTTGTGCCGGATGGGAAGTGTAATTGCCTTGATTTCCCATCCGCTTCCCCTCCCTCCGCTCCGCTCATGGAGTTGTTTGAGTGACTCTTCATTCTTAATGCGATATTATGAGACAAACAGGGTAAAGCGGGGTTTGGGGGCGTACCCTTGTAGGGAGGATGCAGGTGTTTGGAAGACTGGGGGGGGGGAGTTAGAGATGGGACCTTTTGGCACACCTGTCAGTCATTGTGTGTGTGTGTGATGGGATGGTGATGTGATCACACAGTCAAGCACGTACATGCATATTCAGTTGAGCACAGGTGCATGTAGGCACATATAATACACATAGATTAGCATATACAGACAATTCACCAACACTCACATAAACATATACATACACACATTATTTACACACACACACACACACACACATTATTTTCTGTGTGTGAAGTCAGACACTATTTACTGGGGATATTATGATTCACCGATTCACTGTGGTAAAACAAAATATATATATAAATACCAAATATTTGGCTCTGTGGCAAGGAGAGGAGAGAGCGTATGAGAGAGGCCGAGGATGGGGCAGGGCGGGGAGAGCGCATTGGTGCAGCCCAAATATTTAGGAATATTTCTTTTGCACTTGGGAGGGGGAGGTATTGTAATCTGTATCGCTGTACAGCTGTGTAGTTTCTGTGTGATTGCTTTGTTTTGTGTTTTGTAACAATGCCCTTTTGTGATATGGTATTCGTAGTATGCCCTGAATACCTGTCATTGTTATGTTGCATTGTGTGTAAAAAAAAATAGATTTGAACTATGAAGTATGAAGAATCAGTATAACCAGTTGTACAAGTCATCTAATCCAGATAGGCATTTGTGTATTCAGTGTAAGAAGTCTCTGATTGGTGAGCAGTGGTGACCAGCCTCTGCTCTTAAAAAGACTTAGGCAGTGGAGGAGGCCTCACTTTCCTGCTGAAGTCTGGAGAACAGCACCACTGTCAGCATACTCTTCTGAGGTGAGTTAAAGCTGAGTTTAACAAGACACACATATTATGTGTCTGTTTTTAGGAAAGATGGCCTGGTGGAGTAAAAAAAAAAGATTTTTCTTTCATAAACCAGAGACAGAGTTGGGTTCTTAGAATTATTTCATTTTCACTGGAAGTGTTAACATTATCTTGGGGAATAGGGAAGGTGTGATGCCTCATTTCATAGGCACGTCTTCACCGTGTCCTAATGGCGGACGCAACAGACTTTTGTTATACTTTTAACAGCCAACGGTGACAATCCTTATACAATCCTTGTACACCACTACATATGAATCTAAACTGGTGTAATGTGAATGTCACCTATAACTGTTGTTGACATTGTTGTTTTGAAGGCCTGACTTTGTTAGAATTGCTATTGGCACCATTTTAACTTTGTTTAAAGTAAATTGCTTCCTGATATGTGATATCACCCCTGTGCTGTGGGCCTAGAGTGGTGTGTGCCAATTGATAGTAATTTTTATACCATATATTTGTTGGAGAGGGAGAGAGAGACAGGTTTCACTCAAGAGCTTCACCTAAGAATCTTTCTGTCTGCCATTGTAACATTACAGCCTTTATACTTGTACTATAACAAGGGGTGTCACTCCATAGTCCAATCCCTTCATGAATATGTATCAGATTATTATATTGGAGACAGGAAGGCTGTCTGGCTATCACTCTGTGCGGAGTGGTGCTGCGTTTTTCACTTTAAATATTTTCCTGATAGCCTAGGACTGAGTTCCTAGGCTATTTGTTCAGGGTTTGAAGATGCCTTACATTGCAGTACACTGAATTGCTACTCGCGGTCTTAGCTGCTTGTCCAGTGTTTTCGGTGGGGGGAAAAAAGTCTAATTCCGGTGTTTGTACATGGCTGTGTAAATGGGAAACAAACAGCCCTCTTTTCATCGGAACGTGTGGCCGGATGCTTGGGCCAATTTGTACAGTTTTTGTTTAAAAAAAACTAAATGGGTTATTTGCTTTGAAGTAATGAAGAGACTAATACGCACAGAGTTATTAAGCCTAACTACAATGGTTATAAATGTCCCCCGAATGGTTCGAATAAAGTGACTATAGTGGTAATATTGCACATTGAATTTCCCGTTTTAGTGCATGTCTGAGTAGTGTTCTGATAACTGTCGGGAAAAAAACTGTCCTTAAGAGGTGTTGCCCTTGCCCTAGGTGAAACGTAGTGGGGATGATAGGCTGAACTCACACGCACGACTCAAACTCAGAATTTTAATCCGCTGCTTTGGATAAAAGCGCCTGCTAATTATCTTTACTGTCTTCTGTATGCTAGGGTAGTTAAGGTGCTTTTGGAATACTGGTCAGTACTTTTGTAAAACAAAGGGTAGTGAGAGTGCAGGGCAGTGAAAGTGCTTTGCGCAACTGGATTGAGGGCAGTGGGAGTGCTTTTTGACAGTCAAAGCGTCCCGCCAAAAGTGAACGAGCGAACCACTTCGCGAACCACTTGACTCAAACGAGAATTCAGATGTCACCAGTGATGTCATTTCGGCAAAACAATACAAGTCTCGATACAACTCCGTCTGGAAGTGCTTCACTTTGACGACACAAGCTCCGAAGCCTGGGTGTCATTTGCAACATCACTACCAAACAGTCATATGGATACACACCTGTACGCACAGACCTACACATACACACGACACAGTTTGAGGGTGGAAGTGAAATTACTGTCATATGAGACCTGAGAGATGCCAACCTCTGGTATTATGAGACCTGAGAGATGCCCACCTCGGGCATTATGAGACCTGAGAGATGCCAACCTCGGGCCTTCCTGAAAGCAGAGCTCTTCGTGGAACTGTTGTGTCCTGTAACAGTTATTTACATTTGTATCCATGCATTACTTTATACATCTATACGTTTCTTCATCTATTAGCTTATTCATATGCTTCTTCCTTTAACTCATTTTTTGTTTGTGTTATAGTTTTATAATTGAACTGAAGTCCTTGGGTTGGGGACATTCCACAGCGGCCAATCCTCTCCCTCTCATATGCAAGTACTCATCCACAACAACCCCACCTAACAACAGGGTGTGTACAACCATCATATCGATACTTAACTATACCCACAACAGCAACAACAGCTTTGCTGTGAATTCTTGTAATGAAGCTGCTGCAGAAGACCTTACGTTACAAGTCACACAAAAAAACAAAAAAAAAAACGCATGACCGGACAAGGAAAACGAACTAGGAACAGGACGGGGCACACACAAGGGCAGAACGTGAGGAATCTGACACAAGGAGACAAAGGTAAACAAACACAAAACTGAACAACACATGACAACACCAGGAAAACAAACTAAAAAAACAGGGCATGGCATAACACTAGGCAAAACTGAAGACTGCCCTCATCCTAATCTGTACTCAATAACGTGGCCCCAAACAGTCATATGGATACACACCTGTACGCACAGACCTACACATACACACGATACACAGTTTCAGGGTGGAAGTGAAATTACTGTCATATGAGACATGAGAGATGCCCACCTCGGGCATTATGAGACCTGAGAGATGCCCACCTCGGACATTATGAGACCTGAGAGATGCCCACCTCGGGCCTTATGAGACCTGAGAGATGCCAACCTCGGCCCTTCCTGAAAGCAGAGCTCTCCGTGGAACTGTTGTGTCCTGTAACAGCTATTTACATTTTTATCCACGCATTACTTTATACATCTATAAGTTTTTTCATCCATTAGTTCATTCATATGCTTCTTCCTTTAACTCATTTTTTGTTTGTGTTATAGTTATATAATTGAGCTTTGGGGAAATTCCACATGGGGAATTTATGGGGGACATTCATCAGGATATTGTCGGGCGAGCCTGTCAACCCTCTTCCCGAGAATGGACCCATGGATGGCAACCAGCCGCAGGACCCAGGCCAACCCGAGGATGGTCCTCTTGACGAATGGTCAATGTGCAGGATGGCGGATGACGCCTACCAGAACGCCTACAACCCGTAGAGCGTCCGCGTTGTTCAAGGTGTTTTTTTAGACCTGGCTTTGTCAACCTAATTAGGCTACTGTAAAATGGTGTAAAATGGTTTCAGGTGTTGCATAGCAACATATTACTTGCTGACTTCAAGTTACACTGAATTTCTGTTATGAAAAGTTGCCCATGTCAGCAGACGTAGATTTTTTTGCAGCAGTCCGTTCAATTCAATGCAACATTTTGAGGAGCCGTATAATAATAGCCCATTCATTTAGTTTTTAGTGTTAGAGGGGCTTTGCAGAATGAATGAAGTACCATACACTGAAGGGCTAAGACTTCTGTGTGTTTGATGTTTTTCCACATTTCTTACTAGGCACCTCGGGCATCTGGGAATGGGTGTGTGAGACAGACTTTAGTTTAATGTTTGTTTATACAGTAAGTCTTTTTTTTGTCTAACTGTGTCTATTGGGAAAATAATAAACACAATGACATGCAATTCTGAAATCACATTTGTCGTCCATTTTTCCCTGCGCCATAAAGACAAAAATACTGCCGTGATCTTTTCAGGTGCTTGTCATCTCCTGAAATATCACTCACTCATTCACACACACACACACACACGCACACACACACACACAGACACAAGGGAGTAGCCCTACAGGTACAGCAGGGTCTATTTACTTTTCGTGCCCAGAAAATAGGAGAAAATCACCTCTCTGTCTCTCTCTCTCTCTCTGTCTCTCTCTCTCTCACTCTTTTCGAGCTTTCCATTTTTGACCTAAAATGTTTTTCTTATGTTCAAACACAGTAAAGATTGACTATAACTCTAAAGTTGTTTTGTTCTGGTTTGCTGGTGGTTAAGATGGGCATATAGGCATGAGGGCCAGGTATCTTTGCTATCCATCCTTGATATCTTTGAGGGGAAGTCTAAAATAAAGTTTTTTCTTCAGAGCTTCTTGAACGCTGAACTTGTTTAATGGGGAAAAATAAATAATTAGCAATATAAGTGTTCATTGTTCTCTGTGATTCAGTTTTGGAATAGCCACATTAAATCTTTTTTAAATGAAATCCATGGAAATAAATGAAACATTTAAATAGTTTAAACACTTTAAATATTTGCCCGATGGCCTATGCGTGAGTCTTGTTCAGGGTTTGAAGATGCTGTTCTGGTGCTGTACACTGCGATACAGCGGATTGCTACTCGTCCTAGTTTGCAGTGGAAAAATCAAACTCCGGTGTTCGTACATGGCTGCGTAAATGGGAAACAAACCGTCCTCTTTTCATCGGAACGTGTGGCCAGATGCTTAGGCCGATTTGCACAGTTACATTTTAAGTTATTTGCTTTGAAGTTAAAAAAATGTTTAGCATTGCAAAAACGGATACCACCGCTATTGATTCCGACCTGTCAAGACTGAAGCTCAAACGTGCTGCTCAACACGAATCAAATCAAATCAAATCAAACTTTATTTGTACGGCGCATTTCATACAAGGAAGTAACACAATGCGCCTCACAGTAGAAAAGAAAAAGGGGGGGCGGGGGGGGGGGGGGGGGTTACAAACACTTGTAAAAAAAAAAAAAAAAAAAAATGAGATAAATAAATAAAATAAAATAAACGTACTAACCGCACTGGCACCGTAAAGGACTACTCAGCACGGTCATCGTCAAACTAAGCTGCTCGGGGGGGATTACAAACACTTGTAAAGAGACACAGATAAGTAAATAAATAAATGGTACATTAATGTTAAATAAATACATTTTACAAGTTACAAAACACTTATAAAAAGACACAGATTTTGCCAGAGATAAATGAACAGGAAATTACGTACTAACCGCACTGGCACCATAAAGGACTGCTCAGCACAGTTATCGTCAAACTAAGAGACAGCTGCTGGGGTGGGGGGGGGGGGGGGGGGGTACAAACACTTGAAAAGAGACAGAAATAAGTAAATAAATAAATGTTCCATAAATGTTAAATACATTTTACAGTGAGTGATAAGCGAGATCAAAGAGGTATGTCTTAAGTGCATGTTTAAAGGTTTCAACCGTTTCGGCCATTCTTAGGTATTCTGGCAGAGTGCCAGAATATGAATATGGGCTTACAACGTGTGTTGAGTAGTAGTAACTTGTAGTATGCAGTATGTTGGATGTCATCTCTGTCATCAGGTCTGAGGCTGTCATCAAGTCATCTCTTCAGTCAGTCTATGCACCGTAACCATCTAACACATACAACAGGTAGGCCTAATTTTACAGAAAGCAGCTAATGTTAACTTTTTACAACTCTCACAACGAGTCTTAGCAGCCTACTTGTTTATGAAGGTGTAAGCCATGACGTACACCCCTCAAGACCAACCCCCTTCATAGCACAGCATAGATTCCTCTCCTCCTGTCCTCTGATGTCGCTCTGTGAACCCTTCAAAATGTCTTCAGCGGTAGAGGCACACGCAGCCGGGCTACCGCTATGCAAAACAGTGGACTGTTTTGATTTACTTCAGCTCAGCAACAGGTTAGAAGGATGATACTAATCTAGTTGTCATTAAATAATAAGTAAGGGATAATGTATAAACCGCCACTCAGTATAGGAAATGAAATCTCAACAGGATGACCCTGACGCAGAGCAGAACGGACTATATATTATCCCGCGGTTGTACGGTTACTTGTCAAAACGATAAAAGACATTCCTCCAAGATATGTCTTTTAATGATTTTGTTTGCATTTTGTGGCTTCTGCTGAGAGAAGTAGATCTTCAGGCAAATAGAACTTTAAAGTTTCAGGTGTTGCATAGCAACATATTACTTGCTGACTTCAAGTTACACTGAATTTCTGTTATGAAAAGTTGCCCATGTCAGCAGACGTAGATTTTTTTGCAGCAGTCCGTTCAATTCAATGCAACATTTTGAGGAGCCGTATAATAATAGCCCATTCATTTCGTTTTTAGTGTTAGAGGGGCTTTGCAGAATGAATGAAGTACCATACACTGAAGGGCTAAGACTTCTGTGTGTTTGATGTTTTTCCACATTTCTTACTAGGCACCTCGGGCATCTGGGAATGGGTGTGTGAGACAGACTTTAGTTTAATGTTTGTTTATACAGTAAGTCTTTTTTTTGTCTAACTGTGTCTATTGGGAAAATAATAAACACAATGACATGCAATTCTGAAATCACATTTGTCGTCCATTTTTCCCTGCGCCATAAAGACAAAAATACTGCCGTGATCTTTTCAGGTGCTTGTCATCTCCTGAAATATCACTCACTCATTCACACACACACACAAACACACACACAACCAAACACATACACACACAAACATAAATACACACACACACAC
This sequence comes from Clupea harengus, assembly GCF_900700415.2. Lineage (NCBI taxonomy): Eukaryota > Metazoa > Chordata > Actinopteri > Clupeiformes > Clupeidae > Clupea > Clupea harengus. The sequence goes on along the minus strand of NC_045174.1, from coordinate 13,927,719 downwards.
ACACACACACACACACACACACACACACACACACACACACACACACACACACACACACACACACGCACACACACACACACAGACACAAGGGAGTAGCCCTACAGGTACAGCAGGGTCTATTTACTTTTCGTGCCCAGAAAATAGGAGAAAATCACCTCTCTGTCTCTCTCTCTCTCTCTGTCTCTCTCTCTCTCACTCTTTTCGAGCTTTCCATTTTTGACCTGAATGACCTGCAGACCTAAAGACTGGAGGAGTTGAGTTGAAAACATTCTGGACTTATGGTGTGTTCCATTTGAACTCGGAAGTTGGAATTTCTCAGACCAAAATTTCAACTGGAACGCCTCCTCTATCGGATTCCTGACTGGGAAAGTCAGAAGAACCTCAACAACCCTCACCGCAAAATTAAAGATGGCTGCTCCCCACGTTGACAGCATGAGAGCTGCAGTAATATACTGTTTATTTGCATTGCTGTCTTATTAAATCAGTCGTACACACATGTCCTTTTTCAATCTGTGGGCATGTTGCTACGGTGTTGGTAAGCGCAAAATACTGCGTAATGTGTTTTTATCAAAGAAAGAGCAAGGACACGAAAGGTTTTCTTGTAGCCGTCCATCTTGTTTTTCAAACTTGTTGTACTGGAACATGGTCAGCATGTCATTCCCAGCGCCGACTTCTGAGGTAAATGGAACACAGCATTAGCCCAGACCTGTGTGTGTGTGTGTGTGTGTGTGTGTGTGTGTGTGTGTGTGTGTGTGTGGGGGGGGGGGTCAAGGGGCATCCTCTCCTGGGGAAATTGAGACAGAAACAGTAAGCAGTTTGAGACAGAAACAGTAAGCCTAATACAGCTCATGGCATGCTCATCTGTCTGACTCACATGAACATTACCCCATCCATTATACCACACTGTCTACATGAAAACACTTTTATGCTAGCTCACACTGACACGGGACATGGACGTTGCCATAGGTTACCCTTAAACTTGCATCAGTTATGGATAAAACATTTACAAGGATTTTTTAGACAGAAATGACATCATACTGTTTGAATATCTGAAATTACGTCAGCCTTTGTTTGGGTCTGAGTTTGGGGTTGAGTCTAAACACTTCCCATCATTTCATTCCATTTGACCTGGATCTTGCCCATATGGTCAGCAACATGAGATAACTCTTCCTCTAACTCCTCTATTAGCTATCACCTCGTTGCTTTCATCTTATTTCTTTTTGAAAAAGCTTCTTATATCCACAGCCTTCAAGTTTTGCCTTAGTGGATTAGTTAACTAACTACCACCAGATGCCAACAATGACACGTCCTGTAACTGGTGCACTCTCTCTCTCTCTCTCTCTCTCTCTCTCTCTCTCTCTCTCTCTCTCTCTCTCTCTCTCTCTCTCTCTCTCTCTCTCTCTCTCTCTTGTGCTCACACAAACTGGGCACGTGCCAAGTACTGTGAAGTAGGTCGACTGCTTGAATGACACACAGAGGACCCAAAACGTGCGGGTGTTTTTTTGATCAACAATATCAAATTAGGGCTTTAATGTATGATTGAAATGGCCGATGAATAGATACTTGGATATTTTTAGGGCTTTAATGTATGATTGAAATGGCTGATGAATAGATACTTGGATATTTTTTTTTATTCTTTTATTCTTAAAAATTGAGATCCGGGGCTATTTATAAAATATTCAGGGCTGTAGCCTCAGGTGCCCTGGCCGACAGACACCATTTTCCAGGCAACAGTTGTAAAAGGAGAGTGGCATTTGGCTCCTTCAACTACACATGACAGTCTTTCTTATTTAGCACGAGAAGAAGAAGAGGAAGAAAAAGAAGAAGAAGAAGGAGAAGGAGAAGGAGAAGAACAAGATAACAAAGAAGAAAAACAACAGACGCTGATTCTGAATGGGGAGGAAAACAACAGATGCTGATTAGTAATTCAGCGAGGCTTCATCGGGGGAGAGTGCGTCTCTGTGTTGACATGTGTGCCATTCTGTGTGATGACTGTGATGTGTCATCTGTGCCTCATTCCTTCAGATCCAATCCTCTCAGCTTAGTAGCCCTTCAATGGCCTTTATTTTTAAACTCATTTAATACACACACACACACACACACACACACAAGCACACACACACGCAAACGCACACGCACACACACACACACACACACACACACACACACACACACACAAACACACACACAAACACACACACACACACACACACACACACACACACACACACACCATGCACATGTCTACAAACAAACCCACACACACACCTGTAACCACTTAGCCAGGTCCCTGAAAGGATTTACTGGCAGTGATCTTTGGCTGGCATGACATGGTTGGTTAATCTCTCTCTCATTGCCACGGCAACCTCTTGGCTCAAGTGGGCGCCCTAGAACAATCTCAGGGCGGAGCTGACTCCTGCACGGACGCGGCCCAGCTCCGGGCCACATGCGGCCCACACTCTGCTACTGTCAAGGAGGTAAACACCATTAGTATGCCCCTCAGCAACTCGTACCCATGGGGTCAGTTCATGTTGGCAGTGGATGATGGGAGGAAGTGTGTGTCTGGGCTAGCAGCTCCGATGGGACCGGATCTTGTAATTGCGTGTGTTGGTTCTCACCCCGCGTGTGACAGACTGAGACTGCTTCGGATCTGGCCAGCAGTCTGCTAACATCTAGGTTGGGCCCCCGTGGGTCAATTGAGTTTACAGAAGGAAAAATGCTTTCATACGACACGTCACAAAAAATGTCAATTAAGCGTGCTATTGATTTACGCTCTCATTTCAGAGGAAATGACAGAAATGACATTGTGTACAGGGAGAATGACAGAAATAACATTTATCCCGCGTTTCACATGTGTACAGGGAGAATGAAGTAGAGGCCTGAGCTCCATAAAACAAACACTGATGAAGCAAACACACAGCGTCTAGGTTCCAAAATGTCCCTGGGGCACTAGTGACAGTCATAACTCGTTTGGACTGTCATATCTCTGCGGTGGCACACACAGATTTGACACACACAGCCAGTTATGACAGACCTAAGCCAGTAATGACAGTCCAAAGCGCTACATGATTGTTTGACATGACAGTCAATACCCAGAAGCAGAACTAAAAGCCGGAGAAAAAAACTGTATTTTTTTTTTTTTTTTTAAGAAAGGATGTTACTTGTGTCAGCTCTGCTACAAGTGTGTGTCTAGCAGGGGTTGGTGATTGTGGTGATTTGGCATCTGCATGTGCATGTGCGTCCCACCCCATCAGTCTCAATCCTGGCAGTCCTGTGCCCCAGGGGCGCCATTTTATTTACAATATAATGAAGCGCTGTGAATGGGCAAAGGGGCTCAGCACAGGGGCGCAGATGTTTGGAGAATAGAGCAAGACTGAGTGCTGGCGCCAGTCCTCGAACCTGTCAATCTGGTGTCTGAGCGGCGGGGTCAGCCCTGACACATGGAAGTCACGCAGCAATTACTGTAACACGCTCACACACAGGCACAAACATATGGGTAGTCACACTCACACCATGTCACTCACTCTCACATCATTACAGACACATGAACACCTGCATGCCGCACACACACACACACACACACACACACACACACACACACACACACACACACACACACACACACACACACAAAGACATGCATAAACATGAGCACAAATATGGTCATACACATGCAAACACACACACAAACATGCAAACACACACACAAACATGTCAACACATGCACAAACATGGCCATTTATTACACTCGTTAGACACTAATGCTTCCGGATGCAGAAACGAGCTTCCGTATGCAAATGATGGACACACACATATCACGCCTATTTAATCAGTGCCATGTAATGCCCCCTCCTCTCCGAACTTAAAAAAACAGTAAAACTAAATAATGAAGTCTAAATAATACCACAGCATTAACTCAACAGAATGGCTTCATCATATCCCCTCGTACTTCACAACATAAAAAACACAGAGGCTTTTAACCTGAAGCGTGTGATTTCTTTCTCTCGCCAGTCTAAAACTCCAAATAAAACAAACAAGCAAACAAACAAGCAAACAAACAAAAAACAATCCGACCTTCAGCAGCATGACTAGATCAATTCACTACCACTCATTACACTAAAGGATAGAGGGCTCTAATCAGAAGGGTAGTGATGTGGTGTGAATGTTACTGTATCAGTAATAGCGTGCTAGCTAGCTTATTCTTCTTACCTGTGAGTCTTTTAGTTCTACAACACAGGTGAGTGAGCGCATACCACAGTTTTTACATTTGACTCCAAAATGCTTCATACATTCACCACATCAGACGACTAAACTGTGGATACTTTTACATTGCTTCGATACAAAAAGCATGAAATGGCAACAAAATGAATGAATACCTCGCTCAGTCAATGTTCACCAGCAGCAAAACTCTGTACAATTACAGCAAGCAGTTTGCAATAGAGGAAGCCGTTCCGTTTCAGTACAGTGTCACACATTACTGTAATGCCCTACTTATTTTGACTCATGGCCTTCGGAGGCCAGTTTGAGAGCCAAAGCTGTTGATTAAGAAAGGAGGTTGAGGTTGAGTACATCTATGGCCTCTCTCTCTCTGTGAAAACTAATTTCTCTTTCTTCTCTGCTCTGGTAGAATGGCCTGTGGTATAAATTCTTTTGGCAGAAATTGTGCAGGGAGCTGATTTGGATGAGAATTATTTATGTAAGTGTGTGTGTGTGTGTGTTTGTGTACACACTTCTGTTTTTGTTAGTGTGAATGTGTGTGTGTGTGTGTACCTGTGTGTGTTTGTGTGTGTGTTTGTTTGTGTGAGTGTGTGTACCTGTGTGTGTGTGTGTGTGTATGTGTGTGTGTGTGTGTGTGTGTGTGAATGTGTAGCTGTGTATGTTTGTGTGTGCGTTTGTACGTGTGAGTGTGTGTACCTGTGTGTGTGTGTGTGTGTGTGTGTGTGTGTGTGTGTGTGTGTGTGTGTAGCTGTGCCAGTTGGTGAGGCACCGGGAGTGGTTTTCTGAGTGCCAGTAATTTCTGTCATTTCAGCAAATGAGATTTACGAGCAGAAAATGTTATGTATAGAGGGGAGGGTGTGTGGAAAAGAAGGGTGTGTGTGTGTCTCTCTCTCTGTGTGTGTGTGAATATCTGTGTGTGTTCGGGGGCGTTGCCGGGGGCTTCACGTTGACAGGCAATTTCCCATTGATCGCACCATCGCCTGGTGAAGGCTGAAAATAAAACCTGGAAGCAAAGCTTATCAATAGGACTTGTGTGTGAACTGGCACCATACACTTCGGCAAGACAAAGCAATGATCATTATGCCATTATCTGTAAGAAACTTTCAAGACAGTCACCTGGTACAGCATCTGGAGTGAAGGTAATTGTATAAAACATGTTAAATATGCGTCCTCTGGCCATGATGAAGACTAGGCTATTTCTTTCATATTAGTAGGCTAGCTAAGGTTTCACACAATGCCATTGATTGCCAATGCCACAGCTTATGTATGCAATCAATTACAGCATATCAACATAAACAATAGTAGGCCTACAAAACATGTCAAAGCCAAATTTGGAAATTAATATAAGCGTATAATGATGTTATCTTGTAATACAGGTAATTCAGGTCAATCCAGTTCAGATGGTGTACATTACCAGTAAAAAGTAAAGAAAAGTAAAAGACAAAAATAATGTGTGTTATCTGGGAGTTCTTTACAACCAGCCCAACTGAGGGGACTGAAGTTATCTGAAAATTGTGCAAGGCCACAATAAGCAGAGACAGGGACGTGAAACACCAAACAACATCAATAATGCGTAACCATATGCATCCCAAACATCCCCTTCGACCCGGGTCTGCACACCAAACAACATCAATGATGCGTAACCATATGCATCCCAAACATCCCCTTCAGCCCGGGTCTGCCCAGGCCCCCCCAGCAAGGGCTGATACACAGCGGCAACCACCAATAATGGCTGTGTCCAAAAAAAGACATATCTAGACAACCACCCGTCTTCCAGGCAAAGTACAGAAGCTTTGGGTAAAATGATTTGCCAGGACCTCTTGCCCTACTCAATTGTTGAAAACATGGGTCCTAACTGTCACTGCACCACGCTACAAGCTACACGGTACGGTCACGCATGCATTTCTGACGTACAGTTGTATCAAACAGTGATGTTGAAGCAAAGGTGAGGAATCCCCTGTTAAGCTTGGAGGGCAATGTGGTACACTGTACTGTACAAGATGAAAAATACAGTATGAGGATGTGGAAATGTATTTCACAATTAATTCACAATTGATTATATGCTAACTAAATAAATTAAATAAATCAATGTGGTGCTCTGAAAGCACACCTAATGCAATACCAATGCAGCCTAGAAAAAAAACAAGAAAATACAGCATGTGCCTGATTAACATGACTTCCTTTATACGCCATACTCGTTTACGCTTTTCTATCTGAATACAGTTCATCCAATTGGTTTAACAGATACAGATACAGATAAAGACCTCTAGTCTTTATGAAAGGAAGCATTATTATCCGCTCCACAAAGAGATATGTAATTCCCATCTCATAAAAAAAACCTCGACTCAAACACGCTCACAACAATTGCTTCTACTGTAATCTTCTGTAAAGGAACTGGGGCTGGTGATGCAGTAATATCTATAGTCGGATTTAGTGCCTGTCTGTCTGCTTATTGTAGTCTCGGCTAACATGTAATTGGAATATTAGCGCTTTGAGGATTAAATGAACAGAAGCCACAGTAGGCTGTAATGCTTTCTTGATTATCATTATACTCATTTTGGTCTGAGTCACGATGGTTAGTGTTGTAGTTGCAGCGCTCCCTATTCCCACAGCATATTTACGGCTGATAATCCTGTCTGCCTGGAGCATGTTGTGGTGTCTGGTTGAGTATGTTCTTGCTGATGCAGATCAGACCTTGATTCCTTTTAAAATGGGGCTTGACAGGCTTTATAACTATGTTATAACAGTTGTAATAAATTACGTCAGGCTGCTTGATGTGCGCAAGTATATTATGGCTCCGAGTGCTATCTTTTTCTTCTTTCATCTTACCTTAGAAAATACCCCTGAGAATGAATCGTGAGAGCCTCTCTCTCTCTCTCTCTCTCTCTCTCTCTCTCTCTGTGTGTGTGTGTGTGTTTGTGTGTTCGTGTGTGTGTGGTGTTATGGTTTGTGACTGTGTCAGGGGCATGGGCCATGGACATG
>NC_045174.1:13883019-13913019 GCF_900700415.2 Clupea harengus | reverse complement strand
GGTTGGGGGGACGGTGGTGCTGGATCAGTCGGAGGGGTCTATTGATCCCCACTTTCATGTTCTCGCTTCTGCAGGAAAGAATGACCCTAACGCCTGGTTGTGTGGCATTCCCAGGCATGCATACACACACACGCAAACACACACACACACACACACGCAAACACACACACACAGGCAAACACACACACACACACACGCAAACACACACACACACGCAAACAAACACACACACGCAAACACACACACAGGTACACACTTGTAGTCATTCACTAACACACACACAGACAAACTCATGTTTCCACACAAACAGACACATGCAAACACACACAGACACAAATACACATACATAGATACATACACACACACGCATGCACACAGGTACACACTAGTAGTCATTCACAAACACACACACAGAGAAACTCATGTTTCCACACAAACAGACACATGCAAACACACACAGACACAAATTCACATACATACATACATACATACACATACACACACACACACACACACACAGCAAGGAGAATGAAAGCAGCGTGGAGAAATGGGTCACGGGATGTGATCGTTGCGACAGCATCGTTGTAATCTCTCTGTTCCTAATCATGCATCAAATCCACGAGGGAATGAGCACTACCAGTCAGCGTGGAGAGGAAGAGAGAGAGAGAGAGAGAGAGAGAGAGAGAGAGAGAGAGAGAGTGAGAGAGACAGGGAAAGAGGGGAAGTGAGCGTGAGGAAGGGAAAAAAAGACTTAAGTAGATGCTGTTAGTGACGGCATAGTGGTGTCTCCCTTGTTTTTGTCTCGTTCCCTCTCTCTCATTCTCTCTCTCCCTCTCTCTTTCACTCATTCACCCCACCCCCTTCTTCTCTCTTTCTCTCTCTCTCCCTCTCTTCCCGCACACAATCTCTCCCTCTCTCTGGCAGCTCAGGTTTAATTGGAGGGAGAATGAAAAGAGATGCGTTCAGAAATACCTGTGAGCGAGCGAGCGTGTTCTGTTCTGTGTGCCAGACACACACACAAACACAGTAAACACGCCAGCTCTGGATGCCTCCTCTAGCCATCTGTCCAAGAGGCAACAGACTGGAACCACTCCACACCGTTGGTCAAGTCTTGTCGTGGAAGTCAAGTAATCCTTCTCCTGTTTTTTTTCTCCCTCACGAGCAAAGAGGCCGGATGTTTTGGGAAAAGAAATAATGATGTTGGTAGAAAAACAAAGCCAGCTCAACTCTCCTGATACCTCCGTCCCAGTTTCCTCTGTGACAGCTGGTTGTTGTGTTGTGACAATTTCTATGCCATTGTGTTTGTATACGTGTATGAAGACATACAAGTAGTGAGTAATGTGAGGGATTAATTTCCTTCAATTTTCTTTACTTGCATGTGTGTGTGTGTGTGTGTGTGTGTGTGTGTGTGTGTGTACCAGGATAATTTCCTTCAAAATAACCAGTCGGATTTTGAAGTTGCGGTCCATTCCTCTAAACCGTCCTCTGCTTGTCTGTTCCTCTAAACCGTCCCCCTGCTCCTCCCCCTGTTCCTCTAAAGTGTCCCCCTGTTCGTCCGCACCACTAAATTGTCCCCCTGCTTGTCCACATCTGCTACTCTAAAGTATCCCTCTCTTTGTGCGTCCGCTCCTCTAAAGTGTCCCCTGCTCGGAGGTGAAGAAGCCCGCTTCCTTCTTGGCTCTCCTGCGCGCCCTCCGTGCCCTCCAGCAGATGGCGGCGATGAGCAGCATGAGGAAGCCCGACACCAGCATCACCAATGACATCACCTGGATCTGGGGCAGCGTGTTAAAGGTGAAGGTGACGCTGGTGCCCGCCATGCCGATTACCAGCGAGATGAACCCGAACGGGAACACGCACCGGTACCAGGACTTCTCCGCACCACCCGTGGCCTGAGACAGGCGCTCCAGCGTGAAGTTCTCCGGGGTCTTGGGAAGAGTAGGTTCCGGAGCTGGGCCCGGCGGGAGGTCAGGTTTCGTGGCACCGGTGCTGGTCCCATCATCGCCATCTTGGGGCAGCCCGCACTCAGTGTCACACACGGCGGAGAGCCGGGCAAGGGTCTGCGCTTGAGGTGGAGGGTGGCAGGGCAGGTGTCCGGAGGAGCAGCCCATCTCGGGGCTTTCGTCCTGGGCAAAGGCCTCCAGACTGCCAGCCTCTGCTCCCTCTGGCTTTGGAGGTCCGGGGTTCTCCTGCTTCTGCTGCTGTAGTTCTCGTCCTCCAGTTGCCGTCTCCAGTGCGGTTGTCCCGGATCGCGTCTCTGCCTTTGGGGGACGGTTCTACCAGGAGTCAGCATTTGCCTGGAAGAGATGGAGACATGGGAAAGAATGGAGGAAGAGAGAGAAAAAAAGAGAGAGATGCGTGTGTGTTAGAGAGAGAGATGAAGGAAATGCAAGGCATGTGGAAATGCAAGCTAGGCTGAAAAAAGCCTTAAAGTGAGAGACTGCTGAGTGTTACAACAACTCACTGTGGGAACTTACTCTTAGTGGTGCACACATATTCTCTCTCTTTCTCTTTCTCTTTCTCTCTCTCTCTCCCTCTCTCTCTCTCTCCCTCTCTCTCTTCCGCTGTGTTTCACTCAAGCCCGGGAGAAGCGTGTGTTAGTATTTGTGCGTGCGTCTCTGGGTGAGAGCGCGCGTGTGTGTATGAATTAATGTGTCCGTCCTAGTCTCGTCTGAAACCCTGCCGGTCTGCATGCGCGCTTGTGGGTGTGTGTGTGTTTCGCTGGCAGAGCCGAGTGTTTATGGAGTCAAGGGCAAAGGCGGGGCCTGGGAGAGCAGGTGGGCGGGCTGCCGGCGTCTGATTGGCTCACGCGAGGGCTGTGATGTCAGTGCCCAGAGAGCACGCAGAGTGAGGGTGGGCTCGTTCGCTCGCAGCTTCTCTGTCAGCTCGCTCCTTCTTTGTCCCACCGCCTCCCTCCCTCCCTCCCTCTCCCTCTCCATCTCCATCTCCTCCTCTCCGTTATCCGTCTTATCCGTTACTCTTTCTATCCGACTGTCTGCCTTTCTTTCCTCCCCCACCTCTCCCTCCTTCCCTCCCTCTCTTTTCTCTACCCCCTTCCATTATCTCCCTTTCATATCTCTCTTCCTCTTCCTCTGCCAATTTTTTCTGCCTCTATCTCTCCATCCTTCTGTCTTCCAGTCTGTACTCCTTCTCTCTCTTTCTCTTTCTCTCTCTCTCCCTCTCTCTCATTCTCTGTCTCTCTCCCCGTGCCCACTTTACATCAGCATCAATCTGTTGCTTTGGCTGACCATGCCTATGTATAACTATTCATTCTCACGATGAACTACATTGACAAGCAGGTGTAATAACTAATCATTACAGTCCAAGGAATTTATGCACAGTCCATGCTACTGGGCGCTAATCATTTTAGCATTCTTGAGATGGAATGTTAACATGTGGAGAAGACTCAAGCCATGGCTAGCTAGAAACACAAACACAAACATTCATTGCTGATGACACCACGGCGTGTACCCTTCTGGTTATTAAATGGATGCTGAAAAAAAGAGGAGGAGGAGGAGGAGGATAGAGGACAAGAAAATAGCATCCTTTCTCTCAGGGGAGTCATCTTTGGTGTCATTTCCTGTGTGTCTGTGTGTGTGTGTATTTATTTATTCTCAGGATAGTGTTAATGCTTCATCTGGTCAATGACACAAGGGAACTAACAGCTCGCTCAGTCTCTCCTTGACATGAAATGTGTTAAATAGTATAGATTTCCCCCACATTCACTCACCCACACACACCACACACACACACACACACACACACACACACAAACACCACACACACACACACACACACACACACACACACACACACACACACACACACACACACCAGCACAATTTAAAGGAGAATAAAGGAATAATGACACCTCAATTTTCTAAAGCCATTTCACAAATGTGTCTGTGTGTGTGTCTGTGTGTGTGTGTGTGTGTGTGTGTGTGTGTGTGTCTGTGTGTGTGAGTGAGTGAAAATTCAATAGTTTACCCAAAGAGTTGCTGAACTCTATTCTTAGTTCACAAGTCTGTGCGGTCATGGTGTACCTCCATTAGCGTAATACAATTTATCATTCATGAAAATACAAAAGGCTTACTGAGAGGAAAAAGTCTAAAGAGTTAGCAGTAAAGAGAACAGAGAACAGAGAACAGAGAACAAACCTGGACACTGAGGGACAGGAATCAATGGGCAGAACCAATACACCCGTCTCCGTGGCTGACAGTGAGTGGTTTTTCCGGGGAACACTAAATAAGGAACACACTTCACGCAGAGCCACTTATTACTGACACCAGGTGGTTCAGGTTTGAAAGGTCAATATTATTGAGTTGTTTTTTTTTTGTCCTTTTTTTTGTCGTCAAATGTCCAGCTGCCCACGAGCCCCAAAGGACAATCAAACCTGACAACCAATCAGACATCAAATCAGCACTCTTTAATGTGTTTGAAGGAGAGCTGCACTACCAAACCTGAGCTTGTAGTACAACTTCCCTATCCTGAAGTTTATGCTACAGTTTATAGCTAATTTTATTGGAGTCCACACAAAAGTGCACGTTTTCTTGGACAAAAGCACATTTGGCATGCAAGCACTAAATGCCATACCGTTTCGAATGGGAGGATGATTTGACTATTACCTCTTAAATGTGTTTGAAGGCGGGGAGCTGCACTACAAGACCTGATCTTGTAGTACAACTTCCCTTTCCTGCGTTTGTACGCTACAGTTTATAGGAAATGTCATAGCAAGCTTCGTCCATACAAAAGTGCACGTTTTCTTGGATAAAAGCACATTTGGAATTTTGGATGAAACATTTCATGCATGCAAGGACTAAATGCCATATATTGTTTTGAATATCTCTCGCTCTCTCTCCATCTCTCTCCATCTCTCGCTCTCTCTCCATCTCTCTCCATCTCTCTCCATCTCTCCATCTCTCTCCATCTCTCGCTCTCTCTCCATCTCTCGCTCTCTCTCCATCTCTCTCCATCTCTCGCGCTCTCTCCATCTCTCCATCTCTCGCTCTCTCCATCTCTCGCTCTCTCTCCATCTCTCTCCATCTCTCGCGCTCTCTCCATCTCTCGCTCTCTCTCCATCTCTCGCTCTCTCTCGCTCTCTCCATCTCTCGCTCTCTCTCCATCTCTCTCCATCTCTCCATCTCTCGCTCTCTCCATCTCTCGCTCTCTCTCCATCTCTCTCCATCTCTCCATCTCTCGCTCTCTCCATCTCTCGCTCTCTCCATCTCTCGCTCTCTCTCCATCTCTCGCGTTCTCTCCATCTCTCTCTCTCTCCATCTCTCTCCATCTCTCGCTCTCTCTCCATCTCTCGCGCTCTCTCCATCTCTCGCTCTCTCTCCATCTCTCTCCATCTCTCGCTCTCTCTCCATCTCTCGCTCTCTCTCCATCTCTCGCGCTCTCTCCATCTCTCGCTCTCTCTCCATCTCTCTCCATCTCTCGCTCTCTCTCCATCTCTCTCCATCTCTCGCTCTCTCTCGCGCTCTCTCCATCTCTCGCGCTCTCTCCATCTCTCGCTCTCTCTCGCGCTCTCTCCATCTCTCGCGCTCTCTCCATCTCTCGCTCTCTCTCCATCTCTCGCTCTCTCTCCATCTCTCTCCATCTCTCGCTCTCTCTCGCGCTCTCTCCATCTCTCGCTCTCTCTCCATCTCTCGCTCTCTCTCCATCTCTCTCCATCTCTCGCGCTCTCTCCATCTCTCGCTCTCTCTCCATCTCTCTCCATCTCTCGCGCTCTCTCCATCTCTCGCTCTCTCTCCATCTCTCTCCATCTCTCGCTCTCTCTCCATCTCTCTCCATCTCTCGCGCTCTCTCCATCTCTCGCTCTCTCTCCATCTCTCTCCATCTCTCGCTCTCTCTCGCGCTCTCTCCATCTCTCGCTCTCTCTCCATCTCTCTCCATCTCTCGCTCTCTCTCCATCTATGACAAGGTGAAGGTAAATGTCCGGTGTTGTGACATATTTGATATACTACGTAATTGCCAACGGAAATGCCATTTAGTTTTGAATGGGAGGATGAACTGACAAGAAGACCGGAGTGCTTTCAGCTAACAGGGTCATTAGTATGTCAGGCTTTCAGCTCAGTATGTTCAAATTTGAGATGTACTCGAACATTTCACATACATCTGAGTCTAATTAGCTAAATGCCATGCAGTGTGAAGACAACCACAATTAGCAAATGCTAATAAGACCACAGTCATTTCACCATTCAGCACCACTATCATCTTATCTGCTAGCACTGATGCTAACATTCAGAATCACTTGTGTTAGTGTTATTATATATATATATAACAGGCAATTCATGTTCTGAGTTATAAGTTGTGATGTGGTTATCTGTACGTTTTGCATGGGTCCAGACTTCCTATGGGACAATAAAGACTATCTGCGGTCTGTCTGTCTTGGACAGCAGCTAGTTCTGGGAGCAATCCGACCCGGATTTGGGCCAGGACCTGTTTTGGACTTGGGTCAGACCCAGTGCAGAGTGTCAGTGGTACTTGGGCCCTGTGTGACACTGAGGGACTTACAGTGAAGCAATGGACCAGAGCGGATCAGGTTAGTAGAGCCGGAGATGGCAGCTGACAGCCTTGAAGACTTCGCTGGCCATGCGGTCAGTGGGAGGCATATCAGCCTGCCTGCATGGTCAGACAAACTCACGCGCAATCTGCCCGAGTTTAAGACCCACTGACTACACTACTGCCTAATTATAGATCACACGAAGCGTTTGGGTTCGAGGGAGGATTGAAGTTTTTTTTTAGAACATTTCGTTTTGGAGAAAACCTGTGGGGGAGGGTGGGTTCATCTGATTATGAAAAATAGAAAAGAAATAAAAGTGTGAAAAACGAAAAACAATTAGGATGATTGATGGAGAGAGAATGCACTAATAAGGTGCAGACAGCCGACACCCACACCCGCAGCGGATGGGTGCCATGGGAACCACTCGGATGAGCACTTGAGTCACCGAATCAAAACTTACTGGAAGATTCTCTTATTGCGTCTCACACCTCCACAGGCCCTCCCCCCCATACTCCAACCTCCCGCCCACGTCTCTGCCCACGCAACTCCTTCTGCCAGGAGGTTGTATGTGTGCATGCTAAGGTTAGGCTGGCTCGGTTGTCTCCAATGCTATGCAGTTGTATTTGAATGTATAGCACCACTAGAAATGAGCATCGCCTCAAGGTAATTTATCAGAATTCCCAAGAGTATGCACGTAAAGAGCAACGGAGAAACATCTCCCTTTTATGATGAATAAACCATGAGCGGAACCCAACTCAGATGGGGGGGGGGGGGGCATCTGCTTTAGTTTGGCACAGAAAAAAAGGCTGAATGAGAGAAAGAAGGGGATGGACTAGGAAGAAAGCGATGGATGGTAACAACAAGAAAGGGTAACAGGGAGGAGGGGTAACAACAAGAAAAAAGATGTAAATATGACCATGGAACATATGTGAGTGTTTTGATATATCAACATTTGATATCAACATTTTGTTGGTCACGAAATGAGGTACTCCCTGCATGTAGTGGTTAATGGTGCTGTGTGGGGCACTAGGCAACATCCATGAAGGTGTTATTTTTACATGTTCTGTAGTGACGGTGTGTGATGATGTGTGTGGTGATATGTATCCATGTGGGTGCATGGTGATGTGTGTGTGAGTGTGTGTGTGTGTGGTGATGTGTGAGTGTGTGTGTATGTGACGATGTGTTATGATTTGTGTGGTGATGTGTATCCATGTGGGTGCATGGGAGCAGGCTTCACTTGCCTACTTACTTGTTTAAACATTCTGTATATAGCAATGGTATTTCAGCACGTGTGTGTGCGCGCACGCGTGTGTGCTTGTGTGTGTCTGTGTGTGTGTGTGTGTGTGCGTGTATGTGTGTGGAGAGATAGATGTGTGCGTGTGCGTGTGTGTGCGTGTGCATTTCTATGTTTGTACTTTAAAATGTTCTGTATAGCTTTCTGTCTCTCTGCTTCTCACTCTCTCGTTTTCCCCTGTCACTTTTGTCACGCTCTCTGTTTATCTCTCTCTCACTCTCACCAGTCTCTCTCTCTCACTCTCACCTGTCTCTCTCTCACTCTCACCAGTCTCTCTCTCTCACTCTCACCAGTCTCTCTCTCTCAATCTCTTTCTCCCTCTCTCTCGACCTGTCTTTCCCTCTCTCTCTCCCTGTCTATCTCTCCCTCTCTCTCTCCCTGTCTCCCTTTATCCCTGGTTGCTTTGGGAGGGCAGGGGTTAATTTGATAGGGGGAACCGGCCACTAGTAATGGATGACCTCTATGACTCAACACGAACAGAGATGACCGCAGGAAAGAGAGACGAGGATGGCAGAGAGACGGGGCGGAAAAGGAGCGATGGAGAGAGCCAAAGAAAACTGACAGTGAAAGAGGAGGGTGAAATGCAAAGTAGAGAGTGTGTGTGTGTGAGAGAGAGAGAGAGAGAAGAAGTGAGGGAGACGGAGAGAGGGAGAGGGAGACGGAGAGAGGGAGAGGGAGAGGGAGAGAGAGGGAGAGGGAGAGCGACAGAGTAAGAGAGAGAAGTGGGTCGATACTTGACTTCTCTCTGGTAGCATTTCCAAGTGTAAACAGTCACTTGCTTGCAATTATCAGGTCATTAGTGAGCATTTGTGTTCGTCTGTGATAACGTTATTTCACAAAATGGGTATTTCAGATCAGAGCATTTTACTGTTCCTGCCTATCTCATCATGAAATATGACCTTGCTTCAGAAATTCGATTTAGACTGAAAGTAATGAATTAACAATTTAATGAAATAAAAATAGTTTTAAAAGATTTCCACCAAACTGGATACAAAGAGGATGACTCAGAAGTTACCTGTATCACAGGTGAAACTGAGACAGGTTGGCACAAAATGCGCTGGCACGAAGCAACATTACGTCAACCTCGGACTGAACTCCAGTCGTGTCTCTGGCACCATGGGTTCGGTATCCATCAGAACTTCCCCCATGGACCACAGTAGGCACCCAGCACCCACCTGTCCCCCAATCTGGCATTGGCAGTGCCAACTCCTGCCCCTCCCTGAGGGCATGCTGGGACAGGTGCCAGCCAAACATCTCCTGCACATGGCGTCATGAGTCATGGAAAAACACACACACATACACATACACACATACACATACATGGGCATACAGGAAAACACACATATAAATGTGGACACACACAAACACACACACAGATGCCCAAACAAATTCACAAGCAGACGCAACTACCCACTCTCACTCACGCACATGGTCACACAAATGTATATAAATAGGCCCATGTGAAGGCACACACACACACACACACACACACACACACACACACACACACACACACACACACACACACACACACACACACACACACACACACACACACACACACACACACACACACACACACACACACACACGACATGGCAAAGAGGTGGGGGTGTCTGGAGGTCTGAAAACAGGCTACCCAGAATGCATTGAGGACAACCGCTCAGGGTGCTGGCAGCTAATTGGAAGCATTTTGGCTGGAGAGTGTGGGTGTCCATATCATGTATCTGTGACTTGCACTCATTCACTCACACACACACACACACACACAAACACACACACACATACACACACACTGCTTCTCTTTCACACACACAAGCAGACACAGATGCACGTATGCACACACACACACACACATTTATGTAATGATTTCTAAATTTCTCTCTCACACACAGAGAGAGAGAGAGACACACACACACACACACACACACACACATTAAAAGCCTACCACCTTTTTTAATGACTTAAATAATGAGTTTATGGTATAATCAGTGATGAATGGAACCAAATTAATTTCTGAAACACAATTTTTCAGCCACTAATGTGAGCCACTTGTTGTAAATCAATTAAGCAATTGATTTACATTTTTCTTAGCACACTTTGTAAACAGGATGGGCTGTTATATAGAGGGTGCTGCCCTCTGCTGGTAGTTTTGTAAACTATCTGTGTGGAAAATTGCTAATTTATAATGAAAACTGAATATTATGAGTGTGTGGAAAATTAAACTTCTTTTACAGTAAAAGTTCCCCAGGGACCCTTTATGGAAAGAACCCTTTCAGGACTGTAAATTGATCTTCATCGCAGGTGACAACAGCCATACCAATGAGAGAGAGACTTCTGTCTGGACCTCTACAAAAAGGATTTGTAGTTAATGCTGTTGTAAAGAGCATGCTGTTTTTAAAGGTACGTTTTTATAGGTAGCCAGTTTTGATAGCATTTTCAAATTCATTTTAATGGTATGATGGTTTTTCACACATTTGCTCCCACACCTGTAGTTTTGTATTCTGGGTCAGAAGCCCCATGTAAGAATATCTACCGAATAATGTAAGAACAATGCAAATTCACCAATATGCCACGAAAATACAACCATTAGAAAAACTATCTTGTTATCAGCAAGGTAGCAGTGTCATCTGTGCTGATGTTGGTGTTTGCAAGACAACCCGGTTAACGTTGAGCTAGTTAACTCTGCAATGCCTTTTTTGTAGTACTGGTCGTATGTGAGTGAAAGGCAAAGAACCAGTGGGAGTTGTACTGAAGATGCTCGGAAGAAAATAAGTCCATCTTAAAAACAGTGGTGTTTGTGACCAAATCTCAATGGTGACCTCTAACCAATCTTGTTTTATGTTTCTCCACATCAACATTTACACCCATTTCACATGCTGCCGCTCACGGTGCACAGATAAACCCCTTGACTTAATTGGAAGAGACGCTGCAAGCCCAGTGACATTTTCCAAGAACGGCGAGAGGAGGCTCGTCTCCTGCCGCTCCAAACCCGAGGATGGGAAACAGAAATAATTGGGCTTGTTCAATAATTGAAGTTGTCCAGATGAAATTCATGCATATTTAGAGGTCATTGGAAGAAGAGAGGAGAGACTCAAGATTACATTATGGTCATTTCAACATGGCTGATAGGGATTGTGTTTTGGAGAGCTTAGACAAGACAAGACAACAGTGAACACCCATACAGCAATGAAATCTTAAAATAATAAGAATTCAAGTTCAATCAGAGAGAGATTGAGGCAAGCAGCAGCAGGGTCACAGACACAGTCAACAGCTCCTTCAGGTTTGGTTTCTGCATTTGGTTACATTTCAAACAATTTAATTAATCCCCCCCCCCTTCAATCTACACACAATACTCCACAATGGCTGATAGGGATGCATTTTGGAGAGCTCAGACAAGACAAGACAACAGTGAACACCCACACACCAGGGAAATCATAAAAGTACTAAAACAATAAACAATAAAATCAAAAAACCAATAACACTAATGAAGACAATAAAGAGGGAAGGGTGGATGGATCAGAGAGTGATACTCATGAAGGAGAGCGTGGCTTGCATCAGCAGCAGGGTCACAGACACAGTTATTAGGCTTCAGGCTTTTTACATTTGGTTACATTTCAGACTCATCTTAAAATGGATTCAATTCATTTTGCCCCCCCCCCCCCCCCTCAATCTACACACAATACTCTACAATGACAAAGCAAAGACAGGTTTTTGGAGCGCTTTGCTAATTTCTTAAAATTAAACATTACAAATTCATTCATATTAAATAAATGAATACATTAAATTAAGAACCTTCGGCAGCACCTCAAGTCTTCTTGGGCATGATCCTACAAGCTTTCTGTTGGAGGTTCCGCCCATTCCTTTTGGAAGAATCGTCAGAAAAGGCCAGGACCACCACAGAGTTTTCCCAAAGCCACTCCTGACTTTTTTCTGTGTTTGTCTTGTTCAAATGTAAACCTTCGCCCCAGCCTGAGATCCTGAGCACTCGGGAAAAGGGTTTTACGGAGGATTGCTCTATATCTTTCTGCATTCATCTTTCCCAGCCCCAGTTGCAAAAAAAAACAGCATGATGCTGCCACTACCATGTTAGACTGTAGGGATGGTATTTACGAGATGATGCTCAGGGCCTGGTCTCCTTTATCCACACTATTGGGAATTGTGGCCAAATAGTTCAATCTTTGTTTCATCAGACCAGAGGGTTTTGCTTCTCATGGTCTGAGAGTTGTTCAGGTGATTCTTGGCAAACTCACAGTGGGCTGTCAAGTGCCTTTCAGTGAAGAATGACTTCCATCTGGCCACTACCATAGAGGTCTGATCGGTAGAGTGATTACACTGATTGCTCTTCTGTAAGTTTCTCCATTCTCCACAAAAGAACTCTGGGTCTCATTCAGAATGGCCAATGGGTTGCCCGTCTAACCGAGGCCCTTTGTTCATGATTGCTCAGTTTGGCTGGGCTGCCAGATCGAGGAATCTGAAGAATGTTGGTGGTTCCAAATCTCTTCCATTTGAGAATGATGGAGGCTACCGTGCTCTTGGGCGCTTTCAATGCTGCGGACATTTTCCTGTGTCCTTCTTCAGATCTCTGCCTGTCTCGCCGGTCTACAGACCTCATGGCTTGGTTTTCACACGCCATCAACTGTGAGACCTTACACAGACAGATGTGTGCCTTTTATTAATTATGTCCCAATCAATTTAATCAGGGATAGGTTGACTCCAATCAAGTTGTAGAAGCACCTCAAGGACCATTGATAGGAGTAGAATGCACCAATGCTCAATTGCAAGTGTTATAACTAAAGGTCTGAATACTTATTTTTTATAAATTAACACACACACACACACCTACACACACACACACACACAAACAAACACACACGCACACACAATGCAGGTATACACACCTATAAACCTATACAAATACACACAGTACCTGCACACACACACACACACACAATGCAGATATACACACTTTTAAACCTATACAAATACACACATTACCTGCACAGACACAGACGCACGCACAAACTCATAAAGAGAGAAAGAGATGAGTCATTCACTATAAATGATCATTACAGGACCCCTGCTGTTATTTCTCGCTGTCATCTGCTCCGTATTGAAATAAGTACAGAGAGAAGTAATTTTATCCTGCTATCATCTTGTTCTGTATGATGTTCAAATAGGGGGATGTGTTAACTGGTGATCCATGTACTTTTATGGCAGTGTAGCTCTGAAGGAAGTCTGTGAGATAAACAAGGGAAAGATTATGGAGAGCTAAATAATATTAAAAGAGCAATATTAATAATACGATTTAAAAGTCAATCCGTTTTGCCACAGGTAGCCAGTATAATTGAATCAGCAGGGGTGTGACATATTCAGTGGGCTTTGAACATGTAATAATCAGTAAGTGCTCTCATGTTAGCAGTGTACTACCAGTGTGACAGTATATGTATATAGGCCTAATACATACCCCTAATACTCATTATGGTTAGTGGATACTGTTTAAAGTTATCATGGGATACACAAACTACATGTGTCAGTAATATTCACTCTCTGTCTTTTTTCGAATGTTTGGGAAACACTGTCATTTGACCCTACTCTCTTCATCAGACATCATGCACATATAGTTTCAAACAATGAAGGCATTCATAATATTGCAACGATAATGACTACTATCCTGCAGTCTGTCTTATTTCATCTTGAGATCATCTCTCCCATACAACAACAAGCTATAGGCCAATAGGGAGACATAGTGATGATTGCTTGCATGATTGTTGTTTCCCAGATCATCTTTAGTGAGTAATTATATGAGCTCATCGTCTTGTCTCCACACTTCTCAACCACCCCCCCAACCAACCCCCCCCCCCCCCCCCCCCCCCCCCCACACACACACACACACACACACACACAAGCCCTACTCAGTCCTCTTTCAGTGTTATAGAGTTTCAGTTGCCAGTTCAGAAGCCAGGGGGGGAAATAGATTTCAGGAGGGGGCGTAACAGATGAATTGCTGAAAGCACTTGATGTATATTGACTTCAGGAAAGTGGCACTGTTGTATTTTAATGAAGTCAGAAAAAGCCAATTATTTCTGAGCCACTTTGGGGGAAAGTGTATGGGTGAGATGTTCTCCAGAATAGAGACGAGTTTTCAAAGGTGTATTTAAAGAAGGTAAATTATGCCAACTCACACTGTTATGCACAAGCACTTAGAAACACTAGATCATATACAGTATATACTGTATATAGTATATATATATATATATAGCTGTTGATGTAAGGTAGCAAACCCTTAATTATCTGTTAATGTGTCACAAATGTCATTTTACCAAACAAATCCATAGAAAGGGTTGAAGGGGTTCTGGGGTTCTCAAATTGATTGGCAGGTACAATCTGTGATGCACACACACACACACACACACACACACACACACACACACACACACACACACACACACACACACACACACACACACACATCCCTCACTCTCCACCTCCGTGCTCTCCTCTCTTGTTCCTCTCCTCCCTCTCTATTTAGCCGTCTAGTTTACCTCCTCGTACACAAGCCGTCTCTGGGGCAACCACACTCTACACTGATGGATGCCTTTAAATACCAGGCCGTCTCCCCTCTCAGTCCTGGCTGGAGCTAGAGTCGTTTATACTGTACTACTCTGGGCAGTCTCTCTGGACCCGTGGATTCATGCTGAGAGGAGATGAGGGAAGATGAGAGGAGAGGAGAGGAAGGGAGAGGAGAGGAAGAGAAAAACATAGCTGTTGACTGTTGTCACAAGTGAGTTTCAGACAGACATCTGCTGTGAGGCATTGACTCTATTCACATTTGTGACGAAAAAAAACAAAACACTTTTTAGCTATGAACAGTTTTGTATACTATAGACTACACTATGGAAACAGACAAGACTGCCTTAACCCCATGTGGAACTGGAGACATCTGGTGAAGTGGGCTTAATGTCACACTTGTGCCAAGGCAGACCACAGCCTTAAACAAGACACTGTTTCCACGCAGTTTCGAACTGGGGACCTTTCACGTGTAAAGCGAACGTGATACACATGTAAGCAATGGCTTCACTGCAATTCAAGTATGGCCAAATGAAAATTTGTGACACAAAAAGAAAAAAATTCTAAACTTTTCAAATTCAAACAGTTCCTCACCCAGAACTAAGGCTGCAGCACAATTCAAGTGTTTAGGTCTTCACATTCTGAGTCACTTTCAACCCCTTATATCAAAGTGGACATTCACACAGGTCGTTATAGTAGTTTTGAGCATGATTAGACTCTATGACAATCTAATAGCATGTGATATAATCTCCCACGGATAATCTCCCATGACAATGGTACAACAATGGTGACACGACACAGTTGTATAATTGCACATTGTCTATGATTGACTACAAATGACAGAACGTGGAATCAGCCATGACACATTTACAGGTTCCGACCTTGAGAGTTCCGACAACGGAGAAGTGCCTTATGTCAGTGTTTTTACGTAGGGTTCGAGTGAAGTGCATCCCCAAAAAGCTACACAGGGTATTTTCAAAGTAACCATAAACGACTGTAACTCCCAAGTGCAGCCTATTGGCTTCCTCACAAAGGCACAGCATGAACTTTCAGATCCAAAGGGATTGTGACAACAGGCGGTAAGTCAGGCCCAGACTGCCACAAGCTGGGAGGAAAATGGACCTGTGCATTTTTATTCTGCTGTTTGCTCCTAATGGTAAAGTGTTGCCTCTCTTGTCTTTGCCCCTAGATAGAGGCAGAGTAAGTGTGTGTGGAGTTTTTGTTTCCCGTTACTTTCAGCTTAAATTGTGGCAAGCAATAGGAACAACGGTCGTTCGTCAAGCGCCTGGTTGTCATGGTAACGCGTCATGGTAACACATATGGCCGTGATTTGTTTTCTTTTTTTGTGGCACTGTATGGTGCACAAAATTGTTCTTAAATGTAGAAAATAAATGGCCAAGAACTGATTAATTCCTATCCACCTGCACACAGAGAAAGAAGTGAGCTTAAGTGGCCAAATCTACGTGTGCAAAAGCAGAGTGAGAAGCAGTTCAGACTCAAAACTGCTATTCATATTTTCAGACAACCCATTTTCATCCCAAAGGAAGCTGCTTTTTGGAGTGCAGTCACGGAGGAGATAATAAAATGAGGAATAGAATAGAAGCGTCGCAGAAAACATCAAACCCTCTTCTGTAAAAACCTCTTGAGATTTGTGCTGTTTGATTGAATCAAGGCGCCCTTGAAGAGTCAGTGTAACATTTTTGTCTGGAGTTTTTTGTCTAACTAACTGACAACAGGCTTGCCTTGCAAACATCAAACAAAAGCAGAGGGGACACAGATAGGTATTGCAATAGGCTATATATTTAGCAATGTTGTGCGGTTGAAGCTGTTTTTTTTACACTTTTTTGTCTTTCTTTTGCCTGTGGGGTGTTGACTCTGGGCCATGGGGGAGCCTTAAGTCAGAGGCAGGCAATCTTCTGGTTCTGCCTGATTTTATGTGTCTGTATTGGCTTTGAGATGTGTGACTATATACATTCAGTCAGTTTTATCTGGCTGCATAAACACCATTAATGGCTGCATCAACATTTCAAAACAATTCGTGAGCACTTTGTCTCTAATATGGCTGTCTGGGTTGGCCACCTCTTGTTGCTTGAGACTGCTTTCATTGAACATCTGGTAATGTTTCACAATAACTACATCTACATGAGGCTTTCATGACACCACACCACCCATTAGACTGCCATTCCATTGCGTCCTTCGAGTGCTAAATCTTGCAACCGCAACTAACTTCAGAACTAAAATAGAATTCTGTTATGATATAGTTTAACCGTGGTGGTCAAAACAGGACGATCTTTCAGAAGTATGCCACCTAACGCTCACATTACGCCTCCTAATGGGCTAATGGCTATTTTAAATGGATCTCACTTATCCCATATTATGGTAATAAAAACACTACTTAAAAGTCCAATCTTTCATGATTCCTCTTTTTTTATGCCGTTTTAAATAGCAACAACACTGTAGTGCTATAACAAATTTTTCATTTTTGCAACAACAATTATTCACCTTCACTAACGGTAACTAATGTGCTTTGCGTATGCTTTATATATCTGCAGAAATGGCGAGGCGTCTTGAAATGAGATTACAGGAAATGAGACTTGAAATTAATAATTTTGTTAAGAAATAAACAAACTTGTTGCCATCTGTGTTGGGTTTGTTCTTTGGTAATACTTTCTTTCACAAAGGAGGGTTGAGGCTGATATAACAATGTCATAAACATGTCGTGACACAGAGTATTGCGATAAGTTGTCATGGCAGTTAGTATCCAGTGATATAACAGTGCCATGTGTCCATTACTGGTAACTGCCAGAGTTCAAAATGTTGGTAACCGCTTATAACAGCTTGTACGCCTCAGACATTAGGGCATGGAAAACCTCCATTTATAGTTTGGTCATGAACAATTCCCTCAGATCAGCTAACACGGTTTCAACATTGACAAGCTGTTAAGGATGGACAGTTTTGCAAGAATTTATCTCAGTCTAATTGGAACCATTTGCTCTGTATTCGCGTAGGAGTGAGGCTTCTGCTCGTTAGAACTGCAACGAGTGGGAAAGACACAGCAGTAACAAGCGAGCTGTTCTCCTCTGATGCGTTCATAATGAAACCAGTAGCACTCTGATCCACTGTTAGGGTCCATTGAAGAGAGACCCACCCACTCACAGCTCCCACAGACCCACACAGTATGGCGTATGTCTGACACACACACACACACACAGATGTGCCTAATACACCAGCCAGGGTGCAGCATCTTAGAAAAGGCCGCCTAAACAGTGTGCCACTGCGGTTGATGTCTTTCAAGGCTCTATGTCCTCTACGAGATCTAAGGTCTAAACTCTACTTTGATGACCTATAAAGGATAGAGGACATTTTGCGGGATTATTAAATGGTGTCAGACCATGTGCCATCTGCACAAATACACCGGCTGCACCCACAAATAGTCCCTTTCACCTAAAAACCTTGACCCTTTTTTTAAGATAGTTCTTTCCGGCAGAGGTAAATCATTAGTCCGTACTCTCTGTCATTTGTTTTCGTTTAAACCCGCACCCCGCTTGGGCCATCTTTGATCGCCTCGAATTAGCACCAGTGGCTCAATGTGACGCGCTGTCAATGGGGGCTCTTCCTCAGATCGTGCCGTTCAAAGGCTCACTTGATTAACAGTCGGCTTGAAAAACACACTGTTGTTAAAAATGATATTCAGTGGGCTTAATAGAGACACACTAGCAGATACACTAACCCCTCTTTTTCATTAGGTGAGCAAATAACAAGCAGATACTCCCGGTAAGTAAAAGTGGCTCTGCTTCTGATCAGATACCTATTTTAGACCATGTGGTTGTCTAGGTGGCAGATGGTGTGTGTGTGTGTGTGTGTGTGTGTGTGTGTTTGTGTCTGTGTGTGTGTGTACGTGCGCACGTGTATGTGTGCGTGTGTCTGCATATACAGTATGTATGAGCATGGTGTGGTGTGTGCATGGATGTGTATGACGCACGTATGTGTGTGTGTATGAGTGGGCTGGTGTGTGTGGGCACAGAGGAATGAGTGTGTGCGCATACTGCGCAAGTGTTAGAAAGATAAAAAGACGTCATCTCCACAATCTTCTAACTTCTACAAGTCCCAGCTCTTTTTCTGTGACATGACATAAACCCAACAACAGGCCAAAAATGTGGATGGCCCACTCTTAGAAGAGTTATTTAAGGGGAACTAAAATATGGACATTGGTTTGTGTAAGCCTATACGCAAGGTACCAATTTTTATAGGAACTGAAATTCAAGGGAGGAAAAGATAAACAATGCCGTCTTGAAATAGTAACAAGCTCAAGGCAGTTCTGGGTTGTTATAGGTAAACTACTCGGCACAAAAACGCCACAAAAAAAGCAGACAAAACAAAACAAAACAAAACAAAACAGGAATGTCAAACAACAGGTGGAGCTCAAACATCTAGACACGGCTACACAACCCTGGAATTTAATAGGCCCAATCTTATCTAATCTGTCCCTGTATAGTTTTTACCTCATGCTAATCTGCAAGGTTCATCATCTTGGAATTAATCCAGAGCCATTTAGAGGAGATCGGAGAAGTTTGGATAAACTTTGCTGCAGTGTGCTTGCATCATTTGTATATTTTTACGCTTTTAACCTAAAGATTTATGAGTTTATATATATATATATATATATTACATATATATATAAATTATACATATATCATGGGATACAGCTCTCCACACATGTTTATGTTTATCAATTAAACTTAAATATTGAATTGCTTAAACATTTGTTCTAATTGTATGTGTTCAGAGTTCTTGAACATTTCTCTTGAACAGAGCTCTCAGTCATTTCAACATTTTTAATTTCATACTGGGTGATCACTTTGACAACCCCACACTGTGAGAACCACTGGTTTAATCACAAACGATTCTGTTTTGCTGACAGATATGAACCTTTTTATCAGGTTCTCGTCTCTACCAAACCTTTGTCTAAGCAAATCCACGGATAGAACGCATAGAAGGAGTTGAATCCAGTCAATTCTATGGGCGGTAACGGTGACATCATCGGGTCTTCGCGAGCGTACCATGTCACGCTGTCTGATGTTGGAATAAGGAAGTAAAGAATATTTAGCCAAACAAATGTAATGTCACTGAGTATGACAACCGCTATTCTCCAACTCGGATTAAACGGCATGACAGCTGCAATGTGAAAAGGAGCACACCTCGGAAAATACACGTCAGACACTCTTGCGCACAACATGAAAGTTTTTGTTTCGGTTCGTGTTTGATATGTTGTAGCCGAGACTATGCGAAGGATGGAAAACCTTGCTTTTAAAGCAATCCTCTGCTCGGGGATCATCGGAATTCTCGCTGTTATAGTTGCAGTTGGTCAAAGTTTTGGTAAGATAACTCGAATTTGCATTGCCAAGCTGATCTATAATCTTCTGTAAACTTAAATACTTTAACGGTTCAAGGCCATGCCATGGCGATTTTCCGTAATGAAAACAGTTGTTAAAAGCTGCACTAAGATGAGCAATTTAGGCCTGTTGTGAAGATCGCTACATTTTTGCAGTTGAGATAACGTTACCATATGATAAACCTCAGGCCTCTGTAAGATAATTTAAGTATACACCTTTGTTGCATATTTAAAAGTAGGTTGGTAGGTGGCTTCATTCTCATTGCAATAGGCTAGTATGCGCAAGTAGGGTAAGATGTGGCAGTAAAAAATAAAGGAATTGTTGTTTGGAAAGTACCATATACAGAGCACTGATGGAGCTGACGAATTTTACTTCTCCTGTTTGTGGGGAAATGGTGCTACAGCACTATCTTGTGGCATGTGTACATAACTGCAAGTTCTCTGTTTTGTAACAGGACTACCAGTAATGGTGCGTCCTCTACCAACGGCGTTCGGCGTGCTGTCTCTTGGTGGAATGGCTTTGCTTTGGAGAGATCTCAGAGGGAGGGTGAAGGGAGAGAACCGGACTGTCGGCAGTCTTCTCAGCCAATACTTCGCCGTGAAGTTGGTGGGCTGGCTGGGGAAGAGACAGAGAGCCAAACTGGAGACTGATACACAGGACATTCGCCGTGCGCAAGAAGAGACGCTCTTGAAACGGTTGCAAAAGAACGCGAACACTTTGTATGGGAAACAGTACGACTTCGGTTCAATTAAAGGTAACAGCCCAAACACAACATCAAAACACACGATGAATGCGTTCCCAAATAGCAGCTCATGCTGTTGACGTGCTAACTGTTGGGTAACGGATACATGCTATCTACTGTCGCTGTCGAAAACACAGTGTTATCATCATATTGCATGGTATTCAACCCAGCAACTAGGAAATCTGGCATGAAGAAGCATAGTTGCTTTGCGTTTATTGTAGGCCCATGAGGTTCTATTCAGAATGAATGAAGTTGAAAGTCGTGCGTTGTGTAAGTTCCGATGCGCAGGACTCCGCCCCTTCAAGTGACAGTCACTTTACTCTAAGCATGCCTGGTTGGTAGGCAACAACCTGTGCTCACGTGGTTTAGATTAGACATTTTAGTTTAGTGGGCTTCCAGAAGTATTCTGTAACCAAGATATGAACCGTTCTTACATTCATGCTGGCATAGACACAGACTACACTGCATGTATTATTCTAATAGGATTGCATGTGGTATTTACGGAGCCCCTAAGGGACATAGGCAAACAATACATCTTTAAAGTTTATTGTGTGCATGAACAAATGTCCTGTTTTCACAAGGAAGTATTGCGTGCACATGTTATATCTTGTGTCAGATATCACGTGCGCATGCAATACTTTCTCATGCACACGCACGGGATGGTTTCTGGTGCGTACCAGCCACTCTAAAGATGTATTTATTCTTTTGCCCATGTCCCCTTTGAGGCTCCGTAGGTGTTAATGAAAGTATGTTGCTTTGTCCCTTCACACTACAGATTACAATATTTTCTGCAGGTATGGTTATATTAATCAGATTTGTAAGCATACTATCAAGCAAGTATCAAACATAGAACATAATATAAAAAAAGCATCAAAACCCTCCCAGACTCACGTGCCCTGGACTGTGTTGGATTGGATTGAATGTTATTGTGTTGCATTGTGTTTTGTAATATATTGTGTGTTGTACTATTTTGTAGCAATATCGTATTCTATTGGGTTTTCATTTGTGTTTCATTGTATTAGCTGCCATCCGTTTCACCTTTTGTCCTGCTGCACCTGCGCAACCCTCATTGCAGATTGTGAGGCGTTCCGTCAGCGCCACCCGGTGACGGGATACGAGCACTACCGGGAGCTGGTGAAGCGGGTGGCCGCGGGGGAGGCGGCGGTTCTTACCGCGGAGCGCCCGCTCATCCTGGCCATGACCTCGGGAACGTCGGGGCAGAGCAGCATGCTCCTGAGCACCAAGGACACCAACACCGAGTTCTTCCTGCAGGTGGGCTTCCCATCAGATCAGGGTCAAGGGTCAAGGGTGTTTCTCACGGGGCTAGAGTTCGGCATTGCATGATGAGAGATCACAGTCTGGAGACAACTTGTTGAAAATCTATACTAGATGTGTATGGAAAAGGAATGGCAACAAGGCTATGCCAGGCGGCTTTTTTCGGCAAATCCCACCGCTTACTTCCACATGTCCATGTACTTCTAGGCAAACACATCTTCCTTCGGGCCACACCTTTAGGAGAGGTTATTTTTTAAATGCTGTCAATGCGGTAATTGGCCCCTGCCCACATTGACCCCTCATTTGACCTCAGGTTGTGGCTATGTTAATGCCAAAGTCACGTCTGACCCAGGGAGACTAACACTGATGGTAATATGTAGCACCTTATAACAGGTTTCACATCCTGGACACTCCATCCCAACATGCATATGTGTCCGACCATCAAGTTGTTGAAGTCCAGTATTTAAATATAATTTGAATAATTCTATGGTGTTGTTTTGCCTCTTGCTCTCTCCCTGCAGGGTGTGTGTGTGGGTCTGGAGGCCATGCAGCGAGCCTTCCCCGCCACAGAGAGTCTCCAGCGCACCCTGAAGTTCTTCTACACGCCCACGCTCCGCCACTCTGAAGCGGGCATCCCCATCGGCCCCAACTCCTCCACGCCCGCCTCCTCCCGCCACATGCTCCACCTCCTCACCACCCCGGAGCCTGCCTTCAGGGTGCCCAGCGAGAGGGACACTCTCTACCTCCACCTACTGTTCGCACTCAAGGACCGCAGCCTGGGGACGCTGGAGTCCAACTTCGCCTCCACTGTATTCTATGCCTTCAGGGCCCTGCAGGTGATTACTGCCACTGTCAATGGAGCTTGTTCCAGTAATAGGTCCCAATGGCTGTAAAAAAAAAAGCATGGGCATTGAAAGCTCATTTCAAAAGTGACTACTGCATGCAGAAGATTGAACAAAATATGGGTCAGCTCTGGTTTACTACGTACGGTTTAACTGATATTCTGTTTACTACATATGGTATAACTGATATTCTATTTAGTACGTATGGTCTTACCAATATTCAGTTTAGTACGTATTGTCTAACTGATATTCTTTTTAGTACGTAAGGTCTTACCAATATTCTGTTTAGTACGTAAGGTCTAACTGATATTCTGTTAGTACGTATTTGTCTTACCAATATTCTGTTTAGTACGTATGGTCTAACTGATATTTGGTTGACTACGTCTGGGCTAACTGATATTCTGTTGACTATGTATGGTCTAACTGATATTATGTTGACTACGTATGGTCTGGCTCCAAAAAGCGCTTACTGCACAGAATCTGGCTCCAACATGAACATATGGTGGCTTCCCTTTGGCTTCATAATGTAATGGTATGACTCCATGCTGTCATTGGTATGTCCTCAATCCAGTGACTCATCAACATGTTTACATCATGCAATAGCTGTGTCCTCATTGGAATAGACTCATGCTGTATGGAGTGACATAACCACAGTACAGATACTGGTATGTGAAGCAGCATGTTGGACCAAAGACATTTCAGTGTGGATGTGACTATCCAGCACATTATGTCAAAATTAGAACAGATGGACATACATCTATCCAAATGTCTTGGTGTTGGATGCTGCTGATAGTCATGGATGGTTAGAAGGGAAGTCTGTATTAAGATTGGAGCAACATGCAGTATTCTGCGGTATACATTTAGGACACATTGACTGATTGAAACGGTACATGTATGGAATGGTAAAGGCATTGGTTTAAGTTGCGTGTTTGAGTTATAGTTACATGCGTGTATTTAATCTGTGATTTACCTGCGCGTTCAACATCGTAACACGTCTGAGAAGTTTGTTTTTAGAAAAGAATATTTTATAAACAGAGTTTAACAATTCAATTAAATTCAACTTTATTTCGCCATGTATACAGATACTAGGAATTTGATTTGGTATTCTCCATGCAGGCTATAGCATCACAAATAGAACAACAAGACAAAACAGAACAACAATACAAGGACAGATAGTACCAGTATGAGCAAAATAACACAGCTCTTGTGTGTGTCCCTTCACAGGAGCGTTGGGATGAGCTGCTCACAGACATAGAGCTGGGCCGGGTCAACCCAAACCTGAAGCTGGAGCCGGACGTCCGGTCGGCGCTGGAGAAGCTGATGGCAGCAGACCCGGGGCGAGCGTCAGAGCTGCGAGCCCACGGAGAGAGCGGGTTTGAGGGCATCGCCATGCGGGCGTGGCCCCAGCTGAACCTTGTGCTGGCTGTGGACTCGGGCTCCAATCAGATCTATGGGGAGATGCTGAGGCAGCATTACTGCAAAGGAGTGCCCTTCTACTCTCCGTTCTACGCAGCCACTGAAGGTGCGTGTGTGTGCGTGTGTGTGTGTGCGTGTGTGTGTGTGTGTGTGTGTGTGTGTGTGTGTGTGTGTGTGTGTGTGAAGGGTGGTTGATTGAGATAATCTGGTGACTGTGTGTATGTGTGTGTGTGAGAGAGAGGGAGAGACAGAATTATTCCTAAATTTTCTCTCTGTAAGTACATTTTTCCCTCAATAACTCTAATGAGAACAATTCATTTAATTAAAATAATTAATATTGTATGTGTAACACCTCTGTAGTTTAAATGGCAGTGTTGTGTGTGTTTAAATGGCAGTGTTATGTATGTGTGTGTGTGTGTGTGTGTGTGTGTGCAGGTCTGATCGGGGTGAACCTGTGGCCTGAGCAGGAGCGTAGGCAGTACCTGTTGTGTCCTCGCGCCATGTTCTGTGAGTTCCTGCCCGAGGCCTCGCTGGACGAGGAGAACCCACAGACGCTCCTCATGGACCAGGTGCAGGAGGGACACAACTACGAGCTGGTCATCACCAACGCTTCCGGACTCTTCAGGTAGGGGGCGCTCCTGTGCAGGAAAAGGGTGTTCCCTGAAATGAGCATAATCATGTTATTCATGGGTTTGAGTCATGCATTGCAGTCTTCTCAGCTGCCTTGGTACTTTTTCTCGAAAAAACTGCACCACACAATGGATTACCTCCTGCAAAAGTCTGTAACTCTCTCAACATGCTTAGTTTATGGATGGATGGATGGATGGATGGATACTTTATTTATCCCGAGGGAAATTTAGGACATCCAGTAGCTTACAACTCACAAATAGAAGTGAAACTTACAAAACATAAATAAACAAACAACAAATAGTAATGAGACATACTAAACAATAATTTAAAACTAAGTTGCAAAAGGCAGACAATAAGGAGATATAAAGTCTGTGCAAAGGGCTAATATAACTGGGTTGGTATGGTAAGATGGGATGGATGATAGAGCAGACTGAGTTAGACTCATGCAGAGAAGTCCATCTCCCCCCTCCCCTTCTGTATGGAGTTGTGCAGCTGAATGGCCCTGGGGACAAAGGACCTCCTCAGCCTGTCTGTTGAGCATGGCAGTGACAGGAGTCTACAACTGAATATGCCCCTCTGTCTGTTGTTATGTCTCAAATGGAAATAATGATGTCAATGAATATGTCCTTTTGTCATAGTTTGTAACCAAGATACAAAATACTTAGTCATGTCGTCAGTATAGAGTTGTATCCTGGAAGTGTATAACATTCTTTCTTCATAAATTCTTTGAGAACCCAGTAATGTTATCCAATCATAGACATTTCACCCGCATTCCGATAAAGAATGAAAAGTTTAACCCATATGCTTTTGTATGTACAAAATATGTGCTAAAGCATTTACCAAATGGTCAAAGAATGAGAGAGTACCAAGGGTGAAGCGCCAAAGAGACTGAGAAATCTCGAATTAAAACTTCTCTTTTTCACCAGATATCGACTTGGGGACATCCTCAAGGTGGTTGGTTTCCACAATAAATGCCCCGTGGTTGAATTTCAGTACAGGTAATTAATAACATCTCATTAACACACTCTTTGTGCGTGAGTATGGAAATGTATGTTGTTCACTCTCCTGTGTGTGTGTGTGTGTGTATATGTGTGTATATGTGTGTGTGTGTGTGTATGTGTGTGTGTAAGTAAGTACAGTAACTTAACTTGTTCGCACCCCTCAGGCGAGGTCAGATGCTGAGTGTCCGGGGTGAGAAGGTGTCGGAGGCCTTGTTCCTGGGGGCGCTAAAGCACGCTGTGGCCCAGTGGCAAGGAGCAAAGCTGGTGGACTACTGCTGTGCTGAGAGTGGCATTCTGGGTAACGTAGTTTTAATATGAACACAAGGATTGACCTGCCTCTTCACATATGATTTTTACTCATTAGGGATCATTTTTAAATCGTCTTTGTTTGTTTTAGATGTTGGCCATTCCTGTCCACTTTTAACTATGAGTTGATCTCTCTCTGAATGAGAATTGTGTTTTATTATTATTATTATTATTATTATTATTATTTATTTATTTATTATGTGAAATCTATGTAGGAGAGAGTTCTGGAGGGGCACAGCCACAGTATAACGTCTTCCTTGAGCTGAAGGGGGTGAGGAATCTGAGTGAAGAGCAGAGATACAAGGTGAGTACAGCAATGAACATTTGTTGTTTTCCCAACGAGGGACCAATTGCTCATGTCACTAATGCCACGGCCTAAAGGTTAAGGTTAGAGACGCCAGCTTGGGACTGAAAGGTCGCTGGTTTGACTGGCAGGCGAAAAACTGGGGGGGAGGGGTGAACAATGCTTTCTCCTCCCTCAACATCCATGGCTGAAGTGCCCTTGAGCTGCTCCCTGCGCGCTGTGGCTGAAGTGGCTGCCCACTGCTCCTGGGGTGTGTGTGTGTGTGTGTGTGTGTGTGTGTGCTCACTACTCCTTGTGTGTGTGTGTGTGTGTGTGCGCGCGCTCACTACTCCTTGTGTGTGTGTGTGTGTTTGTGTGCACGCTAATTGCTCACTGCTTCTAGTGTGTGTGTGCATTTAACCCATCCATTGGCAGTGAACACAGAACACTAATTTCCCTCAGGGGATTGATAGAGTATCAAAAACAAAGCAAAAAACACACACCCACAGAAACTACTTTCATCTTATCAGTGAGGTAGAAATAACCCTGTTATCACTTATTATACCTATGTACTTATTAACTTATCACGTGCTTTGAGTGTAGATATGAGTTTTGTTGTCCCTCCCAACTTCCCATTTTATTTGTTGTCCACCCTCTCTCTCGCTCTCTCTCTTAATTGTTATCTTGCCTTTCTGCTTTTCTCCGTTTGATTTTACAGTAGAATGTATGTAGATATAATAACATATTCTGTGCTGTATATGTATATGATATATTATATGGGACAAATCTCAATAAAACTAATTATTGTTGTTTTCTCTTAGCTGGATCAATGTCTTCAGGAGGACTCCGCTGTTTATAAGTCCTTCCGGTTGAAAGGCAGCATCGGACCAATGAGAGTGCAGCTGGTGAGCGAGGGGGCGTTCCAGGAACTGAAGGGCCACATGATGGCCTACTCCAACACCTCCCCCAATACCTTCAAGATGCACCGCGTCATCCGCAGGAAGGAGTACGCTGACTTCCTGTTGGGGAAGACCATCTCCTGAGAGACCATCTCTCGCCACAGACTGGCACCCCCGAGCCCAGAGAGTGCCCACTTGTATGTCTGTCAGCGCTAAGAATGAGTGGCACAGTGGCTCGTGGAGACACTAGAACTATACTGGGCCACTAAGTAAAGACATTTTTTTGGCCAATTAATAATAATAACAAGAAGAAGAATTATTATTTACAGGTCTGTTATTTAAGACATTTCCGTGACCATCTGGTTGCAGACTGCTTACTAAAGAGGAATGTTGCCTTCAGGAAAGATGTCCTCACTGCCAGAACTTCTGTCTCATATTATCAGCCATGACTGTCCACTTCCGATTTTTCTCATATCATCTTGAGTGGCTTAAACCCTTATTGTCTATATCTTCAATTCTTGCAGGCACTGAATGGCCTTGACCGCAGTGGCAAGAGTTATAAAGATGAGGGACGCGCCATTCGCACTTTTCTCAGTGGCCTTATATTAATAATATTTCTTTCATTTTGTGATTTCTTTCTGTCTGATTAATGATGATACTTCTGACAGTGAAATGAAAAAACAAAACAAAAAAAACAGCTGGCCTATGGGAATAAAAATAATGTGTTCAATACACACAAATGAATTCAGCACATTTCAGTAATAATAAAGACCTGTCATGTCACATGATAGGAATAAAGGGAGGGATTATGGGTAACGCCTAAGTGTTGTTTAACCTCATCAGACTCAAACACTGATGTAGTCTCCATCGGACCTAACGATGTGACCGATGACTCAGGTTCACATCACTGATCTGTTGTGGGTTTGTGATTTACACCAGGCACTAATCCACGTGCAACTTCCAGTATCCCCTCTATGTGATATTGGGAAGCTGTATCCCAGGGGTTGGCCTACACTATGAAGATGTGTCAGTTTGAGTGGCCTGTGAGTCTGTGGTCATGCTGTCGGATACTTACTAAAGCAGTATACTGGATTGGAACAAACACACAAATAAATGAACAAGGACTGTTGGCGTCATGGTGTGGTTTAATTTGAGAGGGGGCAGTGATGGTCACACACACACATGGTGTGTGTGTGTGCGTGCGTCCGTGACTGAGGTGTAAGTTTGTAGTATTTGTGTGTGTGTGTTTGTTTCATGAGTGTGTGTGAGGGGTTTTGTGTGAAGGGGTCTGGTATCTTTTGAGTGTATAGTTTTTTAGTGTATTGCTGCTATGAGCTGAAAGTGTGAGGATGGAAGATGTATTTTGATGACGTTTGAAGATACCTCTGAAGAGAGCATACATCTCTGTTAGTGCTGTAAGCCACCATTACCTCCACCAGAGGGAGGCAAAATACAAGCCAGCCTGATGGCACACCCAGACACAGTGGTGACCAACGGAAAGGGATTCTGCTGACTTATCTAAAAAAAAACGTGAATTATTTCTTCCAGGCGAAAACACTGAGGTGAAAACTAAGGTGTTTGCCTCAAGTGAGTGAATGTGTGTTTTCATGGTTTTAGTATGCACATCACTGAAGACAATGATATACCTATACTGTATGTGTGTGTGTTTGGTGTTTGTGTATCATTGTTTTTTTTGTTTTACATCTGTAGATTGAGTTCAATTAAATTGTATTCATATAGCGCCAATAACATTGAAAATGTCTTTAGGCGCTGTACAGAGCTCAGAGCCTGAACCCCCCTAGAGCAAGCACTAAGGCCACTGGGACAGGAAGAAACCTTGAGCAGAACCTCTGTGTGTGTGTGTGTGTGTGAGTGAATATTTGTATTTTTCACCATAGTTCTGTACTGTAGTTATGGGTAATAAGCACACTTAATGTGGGTTACTGTCCTGTACCTTCTCACGATACGCTGACTACTCCAGGGCAGTACATTCCTCTTCTGAGCATGCACCAGATTTGT
The DNA here is from genome assembly GCF_900700415.2 of Clupea harengus. Taxonomy (NCBI): domain Eukaryota; kingdom Metazoa; phylum Chordata; class Actinopteri; order Clupeiformes; family Clupeidae; genus Clupea; species Clupea harengus. The sequence continues at coordinate 13,883,847 of NC_045174.1, read as the reverse complement.
CCACACAAATGATACTAATTAAAGAAGGTGAAAAAAAAGAAAACTGGAATAAAACTTTGCGTCCGCGCACACCTGCAACGGGAGGGGCGCATACAAAATAAAAAAACTCGAGAATTTGCTGAGCCGAGACTTTTCCGTCGGGGTCGACCCGGACCCGTAGATGGAACTGGCAGCGGCACCGTCTGTTGATCTGGGTTCCGTATTGTTCTAATGGCGTTCTAATAATGTCCCCGCGCACCCCGGCTCTGCTCCCCTAGCTCTAAGTGGGCTAGTATTTTTAGCAGTGCCCCATTTCATGGCTGCCGCTGCTGTTCACATTCTGCTGAGGAGCCTTTCACACAAATGTAGAGGTATGGGGACTGCAGTGGCTACATTTACCAGGGGAAGACAGGTTTCTGTTTTTTTCTTTTTCTATGGGCTGTGTTGGGACACGTGTGTGTGATCTCCCCCGGAAATCCGTGTACCTGCTGAGATGGCGACTCAAGTCCAAGTGAAGGCCAAGCGGTTGTGTTAATGTTTGTTTGTTTACTGTGAATACAAACCACAGCAGCCAAAGTACTGAGGTCCATCAGAAAACTTGACATAGTGGCAACACCCATAACATATTATGTAGAAGGTTTAGTTTTATTCGAGAGTGACCAGTGTGTTTCCCCAAAACTACCAGTGCTCCAGGAGAGTGAGAAATCAAAATGATAGTCTCTCTTTCACTTAATGATAGACATAGTACATGAGCGCTTTTGGGCAAATGCAACCCAAAGATGACACCACACTCACATCCCTCTTTCCAGTTGCCCGGCGACCTGTCAGTCAGAGTATCATTTTTGCGGA
>NC_045174.1:13875519-13878019 GCF_900700415.2 Clupea harengus | reverse complement strand
CACCAGGCTTCTGGTGGAGTGCTGGGGCTGTACTAGATGGGGGTAGGGTAGGGTGAAACGATTACCCTTGTAACCCCGGAAACCCTTTCTCCATGCTACCCCGGCGCCTGATGACCCCATCTCCTTGAAGCCTGACCTCTGACCTCCCGGCGTGGGGCAGACCGACGTTCCCGCAGCGGCCGAGGACCGACCCGCGGGGCCAGCGGCACCATGCCGGTGATGAAGGGGCTGTTGGCGCCCCAGAACACGTTTCTGGACACCATCGCCACACGCTTCGATGGAACCCGTGAGTACACAACAGAACCCTTAGAGCCAGCTCACTGACACCCAGCCTTACAAAGACCTGTCATTGTCTGCTAGATAGAGATGAACTATAAGGTTGCTCCCTATAGTATCCTACACTCTTTGTGTATAAAATCATATCATGATGGTCTATGTTGCTGAATCTTATCCCACATTCTTCATGTTAGTTCGTATTTAAATATTTTCGTTTATCTGTAAAAAGGGCAGGTTGTTTACAGAGGATCCAGGGCATAACTTCACAACTTGGCCCCGTTGTAAATGTGGTTGTACAGTAGTCAGTTCTTGTAAAAAAAAAAATATGACAGAATGTGCTAATGTGCATGGCTAAATTTGTAATGTCCCACATTTTGTTTTAACTATGAATAGCCTCATGTGGACCTTGAAGGTGGTTTGAATCAGAGAAATCACTGAGCAGTTCATCTGTTGCTATCTGTACACTATGACTGCCTGTCTAGAAAAGTGACTAATGGTCTAGTGGTAGCACAGTACCTTGAATCTGTTTTCTGGAATGAAACAGGTGACATTTGTGATCAAATCACAAACTCAAAGTGTTAAAGATCTGAAGATATTATTCACGTTGGTGGTTGGTGCTGTTTGTGAAATCCCATACAGTCTGCTTTTTCAAACAAGAAACTCCACAAACACACTTGGAACAGAGAAATACAAAGGTAGTTTATATTGTGTTGTGCAGTGCTTAGGAAAACGTGATTTGTTCCGGGAAGACATTAAGTACATGTTTGTGCGAACGCATAAGCTTTGTGAGAGATTGTCGGAAAATGAGGCAGCATTAAGAGACTTGACAGCCAGTGGTCTGCTTTTGGGGGGGAGAGGGGTGCGGAGATCAGGCCAGCGTCTATTCAGTCAAACTGTACAACAGATTGAATGGGAGATTATCTGAATGGCAGCGCGATGTGTTCCGAGAGTGTGTGTGTGTGTGTGTGTGCAAATGTGTCGTTCATGAAATGTGATGATGTAATCTTTTGCACGCACAGTGCACGGTCTCTCACAGTCTCTCACACACAGTCTCGTACACAGTCTCTCACACAGTCTCACACAGTCTCAAACACAGTCTCACACGCAGTCTCACACAGTCTCACACGTTTAAACTCCTGTGCAGTATGAAGTATATACTTCAACCCATTTCATTTCGTGACAGAATATTCCCACCCCAGTTCTGTAGTTTGTCTGTTAAACTTACAACCACTTCACTTAAATAGTTTTTTAAGCATAATTTTTTTACAGGACAAGCAATATCTTTAATCAAATAAATTATTAGAAGACCTTTATCTTTATGTAAATAATTATTCGGCAAATTATCCCAATGTTTTTTTTATTTTATGAAACAGGATAAACGGATTATGAATAGCACTTCTGTACAGAGAAGCTTCCTGTATCACATCAAGCTTCACATCACCTCCATATATTTACTGAAAACAACAGCTCAGGCCATGCAGTTTCTCCATTCTTTGAGCCTCAATGGTTCTCACTATTCTTCTCCTCTCCTCTCCTCTCCTCTCCTCTCCTCTCCTCTCCTCTTCTCTCTTTTTCTCTCCCCCTCTCCCTTTTGTTTTGAACCTGGTATGAGGGCTCTCCAGAGAGGGTGTAGTTCTTTGTCTACAAGTACCACGGGACCTGTGTTTGCATGTTGGCAGTTCCTCCATCTATCTCTGTCTCTCCCTCTCTCTCTCTCTCTCTCTCTCTCTCCCCCTCTCTCTCTCCCTCTCCTTCTCTTTGTCTCCATCCTGTGATCCAATATGTGTGATTTACCTGTTGATATGGCACAAGGACATGGATACTATACCTCACCCATTACGACTGCAAAATGAATGTACTGTCCATAAAGACATGGTGGCTGTTTAGGGAAATGCATAGCCTCAAACATCAAGGCATTATTGGATAGTTTAAAACTCAGAGGTCTTAAGACACCAGACACATCTAGTGTCGCTGTGTTGTCTTCAGTCACACATTAAAAAAGGGATTCACGGCTCGTAGGACCTTGAGGTGTTTCCTGGTGGTGGGGCGTGTGGCGAGGCAGCCATTGCTCATCTCTAAATGGAGATGAAACACTCGCTCATCCCTGACCTCGGGGGCTGGCCTGCTTTGATGAGGGGTCGAGAGGAGCTCTATTAGTTTAATAGTGATCAATGCACCCTGGGGACAAGGAGAGAGCCTGAGGACTTGATCACAGACAGGGGTT
>NC_045174.1:13865519-13868019 GCF_900700415.2 Clupea harengus | reverse complement strand
CCCTATCAGACACGTTTGGACACAACTATCATGTTGATAAATGATGGGATCGGCCATCTGCCCCGCTAACCGTGTTTAAAATGTGGTTGTCATTGTGGAAGGATTCAATGAAAGTGTTTCCAAAGCACTCAGTTAGTTACACTTAAGTAGACCATCAAGCTGTAAAATGTGTTTTAAACGTGCTTTCAAGGGTGACTATATATAAATTGTTGTAAATTAAACTGACTCTTTGTGATTGAAAATGGGATTAAACTGACGTGGAGTTTGATCATCAGTGTGAAATAAATGTCCTCCTATGGTTCAGGTTGTGCAGAATTGTCCTTGGTAGATTAAGACCAGGCCTGTTCCCCAGATTCTGCTTGATACCCTGCCGAGACGCATTACGTACGTTAACTTCTTCTGCTAGTGTCACCCCCACCTACTGAATTTGCCTCTCAATTTCACCGGCACGACACAGCGCGCCGCTGAGTTTGCCGTCTATCAGAACTAGGTGCTCTCATGCTTTGTTCCAGGTCGCAGGGAATTTTGTCAGCATTAGCAGGTGCTGCATTGTTGCGTAAATGCGTGGCGGTGTCTGTAGCATTGTACTGTCCCACTTCGGGGGTACAGATATAGAGTCTGAAAGAGACTCGCGGGTGAGTTCTGAACTTTATAGCTGCGCAAGATGTACGGCAGAGTCGCCGGTATGTGGAGCAGCGGGAAAGACAAACAGGAGTGTTTAGAGGTAGCAAAGGACTTTGTGCTGGTCTAGATACAGTAAGAGGAGGTGGTAGCAAAACTGCTGAATGACACTCTTATAGAAACAGGCCCCTCACACATTCATCCTATCAGCATTTGCCCCCTGGGGAGTCTGTGCTGCCATTTTGAAGGACATTCTACTTTGGGTAGGGTCTACCATATCATAGAGTTAAGTCAGTCATTCCTACATCCCTAGAACCCCAGTTTTCTGTCTTACTGGTATGGATGTAATACATTCCAAATAGAATCCGCAATAGAATGCTCTCCTGTCCGTCCCTGACCAAGACGGACGGATCACTTGACTTGGTCCCCGGGTGCCTTAAGGCTGCCCACTGCTCCTAGGGTCCTGGAGGAAGGACAGTCCGGGATGGGAAAAATGCAGAGGATAAATTCACTGCGACCTCGGCCTGTGTGTGTGTGTGCGTGCGTGTGTGTATCCTGTGTCGCCACCTAAAATGCACGTGTGTGTTGCTGTGTGTCATTTGTGCCACAATAAACTGACTGAAGTCAGCCTTGTTAAAAAAAAATAGAATAGAAAAAAAATTGAATGGAATAAAAATATATTCTATTCTATTAAACACACAACACCCTGCTTTATATCCAGTTAATAAACAGCACTGCCAAGACTTTGGATGTAATACGCTGCTGAACTAGCATTTTGACATTGTATCTGCATAATCTACTCCTGCTGGGTTTAGCACATCCATTAACCACTGGCATTCAGCCTTGGTCTACTCATTGGGGCTGTTTTGCAGTTAGTATTAATGGTAAGATGACACTGCCATGTCATCGCTTATCGGCTGTCATGGCGAACAATAACAGCAGATGACACAAAGTTATAAAATTCTTATGATATCAGATTGTCAGGTTTCCTTACATGTGTAACATTTTAGATTGAAATACTTTTTTTAAATGTTCTGTTTAGATTCATATTTATTCTGTTATGTAGAACTGCTAGCTCCTCTGCATCACCAACAAAGACTAGGATGCTGGATACCAGCAGGGCAGGAAGTGCATAACTTTAGTCTCCATCAGCATTTGGAGGTGAGCTCTCATTATGAGCAGGGCATTTAGTAGCATTGGTGCTAAACATGCTAAACGGAGTTAGAGACAAGCAGACAGTCACAAGCAGCAGCTGCAGCCTCTTTATTACAGGCTTCTAAATGGCAAATTAAAGCACTGGCAAGGCTTGGATTTCAACCAGAGCATGAGAGAGAGAAGGAGAAGAAGGAGGATAAAAGAGAGGGAGAGAGAGAGAGAGATGGGAGAGGGACAGAGAGACAGGAAGAGAGAAGGACGACAGAAAGAGAGATGAAGGAGGAAGAGAGTGAGATAAAGACGAAAGAAGAGAGAGAGAAAGAGAAAGGGAGTTGCGAGAGAGGGAGTCAAAGAGAGAGATAAGGGGAAAGAGAGAAAAGGTAGAGAGAGATGAGAGAGAGAAAGAGGAAGAGGGGAAGAGTGTAAAATAGAGGAAGAGAGTCTTTCATAGCGCAAAGTGAGAGCAGAGTGTTTGTCAATGGCTTGTTGTCAAGGTAATAGTTTCAGTGGCAGCGTCCCACCCTCCCCACCATTCGCTGCTCCTCTGTAATTCCTGTGTGACTACTGCTGTTCGATACACTCTTCAGTCCTCTATCCCTAAAGGATTACTTCTTTAGGAGACAGGCAATTAAATAGCTTCTGTGTGTGTGTGTGTGTGTGAGCGTGTGTGTGTGTGTGGAGATGAGTGGGGGGAGGGGGCTCTGTTTTTCCTTGGCATCGAGAC
>NC_045174.1:13853019-13858019 GCF_900700415.2 Clupea harengus | reverse complement strand
AGGAGTCTGGAAGCGATTAGGGGACGCTGGTCCCGTTCCGGTCCAGCACACCTGCTCTTTCCCTGGGCTCTGGCATTGCCGCCTCCCCCTCGTCTGCCAGGGTCCCTGGGTCACTCTTCCGATCCCACCCTCCAACAGATGGCCCTGCTAAGAGCTCGGCTTCTCCCGTGTACCGTCTGCTCGACACAGAGAGTGACACATGCACACACACACACACACGCACACAGGAGGACACACTGAGAATCAGGAATACAGACACACGCGCGCACACACACACACACACACTTATGTATGCAACCCATACTGTCAGGCCATGTACAGTACAGAAAATGATGTCACACACACACATACACACACACACACACACAAAAAAATCCCTCTGTCTAAAAAATTCTCCGCCAGACTCTCTCCCTGTCAAAAACAGGCTCACCCATAAGCTATCAGAGACACATAAGCATATGTGCGTGTAAACTGCATAATATAGAGCCCACACAAACTGTCACTGTCAGCACAACACAGCACAGCACAGCACAGCACAGCACAGCACAGCACAGCACAGCACAGCACAACACCCTACGGTCTATCCAGTCAGTTAAATAGAATAGAATAGAACAGAATGGAATGGATTATAATTCTATTCTATTCAACAAACAACACCCTGCTGTCTATCAAGTCAGTTAAATAGCATAGCATGGACTAGAATGGAATTAAACAGCCAGACCACATGCCTTTTGTTTGCGCTGGTAAATAAACAACATTACCAGCCCCCCAGTTTAACGTTACTGTACATTTTTATGGTCACATTTACTGTTGCAGTAATTGTCTTAGCAGATGTGGTACATCGTGACATACATTAAGCAGTGTGTATTTGAGCCCCCTACGCGTAGGTTGGCTAATTAAACTGAACAAATTCAAGGGCCCAAAAACCATACAGGCTGCATTAAAACATTAAAAATGCCAATTAGTGTAGCCCTGATGTCTGTAGATATCCAATCTCAAACCCCAGGTTCCCACATTTGTCAATGCTATTGCCTGTTTTAATGTGCGTGCAAATTTCCCATTTTGTCACCCTTTGGTTGAATTTACTCCCCCACACGACTCCAAAAAGCAATTTAGTCAAAGGAGTATTACACTGATAACAAAACAGAACGGTACTACAGTACTATGCCATACATACAGTACATACACACACACACACACACACACACACACACACACACACACACACACACACACACACACACACACACACACACACACACACACACACACACACACACACACACACACACACACACACACACACACACTCACACACACACATACATATTCACTGACTCATTTGCTTACTTACTTTATTGGTCCCATAACAAATGTAGGGATCAAGTAGCAATGCAAGTTCTACGTACTACGGTTCAGTCCATGTCATGCCCACGGTACATCATGAGAAAACCAAACATCCTCACATTATTTAGTGCCCTATATACACTAAACCTCAGTGGTGACTCCAGCTGGTAAATATCTCCATAGTCAGCTGATGTTGATGGACGGACTCATTAAAATGGGCTAGGTGTACCTGAGACTGTGTGCGAGGGGTCCCAGGAGGGAGTGCAGGGCCAGGGTCTGTGAACTCTGTGTTTGTGTTCCAGTCAGCAGAGTGATGCCACACGTTTGTCCAAACAAACAGCCAAGGCTTTTCATTTTACGGATGGATGCATTTTAGATATGGGGTATGGGGTGGGGTATTTTGTGTGTGTGTGTGTGTGTGAGAGAGAGAGAGAGAGAGAGAGAGAGAGAGAGAGAGAGAGAGAGAGAGACAGAGAAAGAGTGGAAAAAGAGAGGGCACAGTGGAGGGAAAGAAAGCAGTGAGGGAGAGACAGAGAGAGAGAAGGAGAGAGATAGCGGAAACAAACGAAGGGGAGAATGGAGGGAAAGAGAGAGGGTGAGAGAGGGTCCAGTATAAGGGATGAATGGAGAGATAGAGTAAGAGAGAGAGAGGAGGAGATGGAAAGAGAGAGTGTCCAGTGTAGAGGAGAGAAGGAGTGAAAGAGAGAGAGAGAGGGGGCACAATGGAAGTGAAGAAAAGAGTGAGAGAGCGATTGCAAAGGTAGCAGAGCTCTACCCCAGTGGCCCTGAAAAAAGGCACCGTCTGTTCCTGAGATTGCATTTGAGGAGGCAAATGTCACTGCTGACATTCACAAACTCAGCACCTCGGGGGAAAGTGTGTGTGTGTGTGTGAGGGTGTGTGTCTATTGGAAGGGGGGGGGGCTGTTATTATTGGTGAGCTGTTACTATTGAATTAGTGCATATGTGAGCAGGTGTATGTTTAGGTGTGTTGGGGGGTGGGGGGGGGGTTAGTTGGTAGTGTGAGCTGTCGAACATATGTGAGCAGGTGTATGTTTACCCATGTTTGTATGTCATGCGAGTGTGTGTGTCTTTGTGTGTGTATGTGCAAGTAGTTCAACATCAACTATAATTCTTATATTTGTGTGTTTGTGAATGCATGAATATGTGTTTATCAGTGTATATGTTTTTCAAGGAATGAAAGTGTCTGTATGGGTGTGTAAAGCCACCGTATGCAGGCTATACTGTTTTTGCTGGTGTAGGAGTAGGTTTACGTATATATTGTTCAGTGGGTAGCAAGTTGTTGTATAATCTTCACGTTCATTTTAATAGTGTATGGTGATTTCAATTCAGTTAAATTCAATTTGATTTGTATAGCGCCAAAACAAAACAGAGACAGAGAGAGAGAGAGAGAGTTCTGGGAGACGTGGAATAATTTCAGTAAATTCAAAAAACAAGACTTACCACCAAAATGGTGAAATCAGAAAAAAAAACACAAAGATTTTTTACCTCAAGACAAATTACAAAACAATCAAACAACAACTGCAATCTTTTGAAAGGCAATTAAAGACAACCAAAATTCCAATCCCACACACTGCACTTGAACACGAAAAAACCTGCAATTAAAAGAAATCCTGCAGCCCTGACAGCATCAGAGGAGCTCTACTTAAAAACAGCACCCCTGTACCGCAAAGGGCAATACTCAACCTTTAATTAGTCAACCTTAGCTTAAGTTCAGAGTGTTCTCCTGACATATGGTGACAAGGGGGTGGGGTTAGGGTTATTCATTCATAAGGGTGGAGACGAATCACCAAATCATCAAATGAGGACCCTAATCATTTCAGAGGTATTTGTGTGAACAGTAGTCTGGGGAAAGTATTTAACAATCATCGCAATGTAGCTTTCCTTAAGGAGCAAAATGTCCTGAGCAAAAGCCAAATCGTTTTTTCCCCTCCAAATTACTGCACTACGGACGGCATTTACACCATACACACCCTCTTAAAAAAACGTGTAAACCGAACAAAAAATTTAAAAAGAATTGCCTGTTTTGTTGATTTAAAAAAAAGCATTTGACTCTATTTAGCATGAAGGTTTATATCATAAACTTTTACAAAGCGATGTAGGGGGTAAAGTATATCGATTAATAAAGAAAATGTATTCTGAAAACAAAAACACTGTGAAAATCGGCAACACAAATACAGTGTGTGTTTCACTCAACAAAGAGGAGTGAGGCAGGGCTGTAGCTTCAGCCCAACACTGTTCAACATTTGCATGAATGAGTTAGCGGTGCAGCCCAACACATTAATGAGTTAGCGTGCAGCCCAACACTGTTAGCGGTGCAGCCCAACACTGTTCAACATTTGCATTAATGAGTTAGCGGTGCAGCCCAACACATTAATGAGTTAGCGTGCAGCCCAACACATTAATTAGTTAGCGTGCAGCCCAACACTGTTCACCATCTACATTAAGTAGCGGTGCAGCTAAGCACTGTTCAACATCTACATTAATGAGTTAGCGGTGCAGCCCAACACATTAATGAGTTAGCGGTGCCGCCCAACACTGTTCAACATCCACATTAATGAGTTAGTGGTGCAGTTAGAACAGTCTACAGCCCCTGGCCTCACCCTACAAGAGAATGAAATCAAATTCCTACTCTACCCAGGTGACCTGGTGCTGTTGTCTACTGTGCAGGGTCTACAGCAGCCAGATACCATTTCAATCTAGCCAGCATCACCTTAGAACACACGGTGCAGTACACTTAGAAGACTTAGAACACACAGTACAGTACACTTACATTGGCTGTCCTTAGTGCAGTACACTTACATTGGCTTGATTAGGACTGAGGAGTTTCAGCATGGCAGTGGAGGCACTAAAGGAAAAAGCTCGCAGAGCTCTATATGCAATAAAAGGAACTATTTGGAATATAGACATACCTATTTAAATTTTTGTGTAAAATATTTGACTGTGTAATTCACAATAAACATCAACCAATGCATGTAGGCAGAAATAGGCAGGTTTCCACTGGCAATGATACATACAAAATAGAGTTCTCAAATTCTGGATGCATTTACTAACAAATCCCACAGACACCCTCCTGCATTTTAACACAGCCCACACTCAAGATCTGAACCCTGAAATAAATCCCCTGAGTCAGCTGAGACAAACTAATCTCCCTTTAACAGATGTTAATATTTTTCCCAGACAAGTGGTGCTTTAAAAAAAAAAAGCAATAAGATCATCCAAGAATGTAAAGAAAGGTATTTGGAACATTTGCAAAATTAGAGAGAAATTAAATTCAAATTAGAATGTTATCCGGCCATAACGAGAGTATGAATTATTATAGATTATAGATTTTATAGAAAGTTTATAGATGATCTCTTTACTGTCAGAGATACAAAGCAGAGGCAGATCCTGACCAAGTACAGACTCCATAGCCATAGAAAAAGGCAGACTAAGAAATCATGGTTGCCAAGAGAGCAAAGAATATGTGCTCACTGTATGACATGTGAGGTTGAGACTGAGATGCACTTTCTCCTTCACTGTGAGAAGTATAAACATATTCCAAACCTATTTCGACAGGTTTGCAGGGTTCCAAAGTGTAGGGGAACTGGAGGTATTGCCTGTGTTACTTGGACAAGGACAGACAGCAGCTCTTG
>NC_045174.1:13840519-13850519 GCF_900700415.2 Clupea harengus | reverse complement strand
TGTGTGTGTGTGTGCGTGAGTGAGGGAAGAAGGCCCCCATCCCTGCTGCCCTGTGTGCGTTCCCCACAGCAGGTCATAATGAGCCTTTTGTCCATATTAAAAGCATTCACAGACCCATATCTGTTTAGATCATATTAAAAGCATACACAGACCCATATCTGTTAAGTTCATATTAAAGGCATACACAGACCCATATCTGTTTAGTTCATATTAAAAGCAAATACAGACCCATATCTGTTTAGTTCATATTAAAAACATATAGACCCATATCTGTTTAGTTCATATTAAAAGCATACACAGACCCATATCTGTTTAGTTCATATTAAAAACATATACACATCCATATATGTTTAGTTCATATTAAGAGCATACACAAACCCATATCTGTTAAGCTCATATTAAAAGCATACACAGACCCATATCTGTTTAGTTCATATTAAAAACATATACAGACCCATATCTGTTTAGTTCATATTTAAAGCATACACAGACCCATATCTGTTCAACGTTTCATTACAACTATCTGCATATTTGTGATGTGAGAGTGTGGCTTTATGTTGGCAGGCTGGTATGGAATGAAAGGAGGAAAGGAGGAAGGAGGAGGGAGATGGAGGGATTACAGTGAGAGAGAGAGAGAAAGTGTGTGACAGAGGGAGAGAGAGAGAATGAAAAAAGGGGTTTCAAATATCTGCGTGTTTGTCATTTTGTTTGGAGGTAGAGAGAGAGTGGGAGAGAGAGAGAGAGAGAAAGGGAGGGAGGGAAAGAGGGAGAGAAAGAGGGGAGGGAAAGAGGGAGGGAGATGTTGCACATGTCATTCAAAGACACATCTTCGCGTTTTCCAGAGAATCAACAATGAGAACGGTGGAGGGATTACCCCTAATCTAGCCCACGCTAAAACCCACACACCCCACACCTTCATAACATGCTCCCCTGCTTCTCAGGGATTGGACTGAGTCCTACAGACATGAGCATACGACAACAAAGATGCTGGATGTGTGTGTGTGTGTGTGTGTTTGTTTGTGTTTGTGTGTGTATGGGTGTCTGGGTGCGTGTGGGTGTATGTGCGTGTGTGTCTTTGTGTTTGTGTTTGTTTATTTGTTCTGTACATGGTTGCTTTGTGTTATGGTGTTTGTGCTAGTGTGTTCATCACCATGAGCTCATGCCTGTGTTTTTCATCATGCTCATAATTGTGTGTGTGTGTGTCACCAGTGTGTGTGAGAGAGAGGGTGCATTGTATTTTATTTTCAGTTGTGTGCTTTAATGTATGCAAACTTTAGTGAAGTGTGCTTCTTTATGTGTGTGTGTGTGTGTGTGTGTGTGTGTGAGAGAGTGCATATGCACACACACATTCAGACGTCTCTATCCTTCCCCGCCCTCCTACCAGAGCAGGATTAGCAGCTCTTCAGGCGAAGGTTTAACATCACACCTGCGTGGAGCTTTTGAAGTCAGAACAGGATGTATGCCTTGAACAGCAGTGTGTGTGTGTGTGTGTGTGTGTGTGTGTGTGTGTGTGTGTGTGTGTGTGTGTGTGTGTGTGTGTGTGTGTGTGTGTGTGCGTGTGTATGCCTGATTTGAACAGGACCTACGCCTGAGTTACAATGAGGAAGTGTATACTCAGGCATTAAAAAGGGTCAATGAGATTCATTGCACACTCCATGCCACTTCAGTGGCAGCGTTGACATGATCTTCTCTCTACTAGAATGAGAGGGGGTTCAAGTGCTTTACATTTCATGCCCCTTGTGTATTTACCAATCACAGAGACTGCCTGGCTTGGAGGACCTTTTCCCTGCCATTGGGGGCTTTTGGGGCTTTAGTGTTGTGTCCAAGGATGTAGAAGCAGGAGGGGCAGGGGTGGCAGGTGGGTCAGGTGGGGCAGGCGCTTCAGGAGGCTTTATGTGGAGTATGTGGCCGGAGAGATGCTGTCTGGTTTCAGTTACAGTGGTCAGAGCAGAGCTGAAGAGACTAAAGAGATCTACATTTCAGAAATCATATGCTTCTCTGTCAGTCTCTCTTTCTGACTGACTACACATTAATCTACCTGCCTCTGGTGTCTGTCTATTCGTGTTGAATCTGTCCCCTTTTCCTTGCTGTCTGTCCTTCTGTCCATCCGCCCATCTATCGGTCTGTCTGTCTTCCTGTCCTATTTATTAGTTGTTGTTGAACCTGTCCCTCTTTCCCTTTTTTTCTTCCTTGTCCTTCACACACCCCTCCTTCAGAGTCTACTGTACTGTAACCCAGTCTCTCAGCCAGTCCTGTTGGTGTTGACTTGCTTTTTGTGCCTTGGCAGGGGAGAGAGGGCAAAGCTGACTTAGGGTCTTTTCAACTACTGAGAACTGCAAATAGCACCCTGCATAGTGGCGGATCTATATTAGCATTTCCCAGTAGCATAAACATGAAGTGATGTGATATGGTACATTGATCATTGTCTTGTTGCCAGCTTTATTAGTGTAAGGAAATAAGCATCTCCCCAAAATGGCCATCTACCGCACCAAACATGGGGTGCCAGGCTTATCCATCATGGTGACGAGCACACAGTATTCACACACACACACACACACACACACACACACGCACACACACACACCATCACCACCAAGTTCAAAGCCCGCCCCCAAGACACATACACATACACACAGCCCAGACTGCAACACTTCATACCCTGGGAGACAACCAAGCCAAAGAACACCAAAACATCGCTACCCATAATTCCCCAAACCAGGAACTCACCCAACAGTGTGCTACTGTAAAAGAGAGTGATTTACATTTACTCATGTAAAGGACACTTTTGTCTGACATAAATTGCAATATACGTATGTATAGTTTTTACTTATGTCTGGCTATTAGTGTACTGTTGTTTACTGACGCATTTCTCAATACTTTTTCACACCTTTTTCATACACCTTCACAGTTAACACAACGGGAAACTGAAAACCATTCAGTGAACATATCTTTCAAAGTTCCCAAACTATTTTCTGCCTCAACCTAACCACCTAACAGTGAAACCCTTTGTGTCTCCAGCCTTGTGTTGGACCTGGCTGTTGTGGCTTCAGTGAAAAACATTGCTGCCAAGCTGAGGGGTCGAGGCACCATCATAAGGGGGAGCCGGTCAAGGTGGTTGGCGCTGATAGCTGTTGTGAGAGAGATTGAAGAGAGTGGCGCTATAGTGGCTGTGCAGATGGTCTAGGTCATTAGTGGCGGTCGACACAGAGGCAGACATGATATGGATGTATGCTTCATGTCAGATAGTGAGCATCAAGGAGAGGTTTGATTGGGGCATTTGGGGCATTTTACTTATGTATTTATGTTTGTTTATTCAACCAATGCTTTTATGCAGCAAGTCCTACACGTACCGTATAATAAAAGTGCATCATTGGCAATAATAATGACAATAATAGCAATAATAATAACTTATTGATATACTTTATTGATTTTTTTCTTATTACGTGTTTGCTGCACATGAAAAGGGGATACATTTATAATGCACTTGCCAGCATTTGAAATAATTGACCCTGCAGTATTGATTTTAAACGTGTGAGGGAAAACACTTGGGTCAATAGTCTGGTTTTGACCCACGAAACCCCATTGCTGTTTCCACTGACATTTCACCATCTGGTAATTAAGTCAGATTCTCCCAAAGCATCCGCAGCACTGATGCAGTGGGGCACGCAGCGACAGTACAGAACTGCCACAACAGCATTAGGAAGTGATGCAGTGATTTATGGACATTTTGCCTGCAGTCAATGTGCTTTTCAATGGGGAGCTTTAATCAACTTTGTCGATATTTTTTTATCAATATTTTATTGTTTCACAAAGGAAGCTAAACATACAGTACACAGACTACGCACAGCACTGCTTGAGAGACATCCAAAATGAATGAACAAGTTGCATCTGCACACAAGACTAAGAGACATGTATGGATTTTTAGTGAATTGATAGGGTAGTTGCTGTACTGTGGGGGGGGGGGGGGAGGGGCTATGATGGAGAGAGTGATGACGTCAGACTGAGACTGGGTGACAAAAGCCCAGGGGTTCCTCTGTACACAGACGCATCATCCATCTGCCCGGCGCTTGCTGTGTAGGTGGTGTCAAAAATGGACAGAAATGGGAAAACTGTCATGTGGCTTCCCACAAAGGACACTTGCCCTCCACTGAGCGGTCACTGGACTCTTCCCTAAAGCACCATGGGGGTCGTAGTTCACTGGGGATGGTGTGTGTGTGTGTGTGTGTGTGTTTTGTGTGTGTGTGTGTGTGTGTGTGTGTGTGTGTGTGTGTGTGTGCAAGGCTTGAAGAGTGAAACCTAATGGGCTTGAAGATCAGCGTGGGCCGCGAGGGAATTGAAAGACGTCATGTGATCCAGAGGAGTTCCATTGTAATTTGCTCGTCCCCGAACCCACAGGGCAGGGGTGCCATAGGGTGACATGACCTTGGTGATGTAAGCAAACTAAAAAAGAAAAAACACACATATACACACACACACAGACACACACGCGCACACGCACACACACACACACACACACACACACACACACACACACACACACACACACACACACACACACACAAGATTCACACTCTTTTATCCCCTTTCTGTGCTTACAGACTGAGGGGAAAAACACGCCCTGGGTGTGATGGCATGAGTTGCCAGGGTGATTGTGGTCAGAGTAACATTGCTGTTGAAAAAAAAAAGATGAAAAAAAGGAAAAGTATGTCAATCACATGCTACAGCACGTATGGGGATGAACTGAGACGAGAATAACAGAATGAACCACAGCTCTGTGTTTGTCACTTGAATAGCAGCTTGAATCGATGAGTTTCCCACATTGCCACGGTCGGCTCCTTTGGACTTATTTTGGTGATCCATCATAAAAGGTCTGCCCTCATATCTCCCCCTGTGTTCAGCGTGTGTGACGTATGTGAGCGTAGATGTGAGCGAAAAGATTTCCCAGGAGATCACAGTGTCAAAAGGGTCGAGGGTTATTGATCACGAGATATCTATCCGCTTCATATCTTTTTTTTCTGAGGAGACAACTCCTTCATCATATACGGCATTTCTCCATTTCTCTCTCTCTCTCTCTTTCTCTTCTTTGGTCCATGGGCCACAATTATCACCTCCCACCCGTTTGATTGTTTAACTGAATTGAAAGAACCCGAACTTGCCAAATGCCGCTTTTACCGAAACCTATACAGGCTAGGGGGTGCCAAGCGCACACACACACACACACACACACAGACAGAAAAAAATTCAATTTAATACTTCATTAGCCACAATTCATGGCTCTGAGCCACTGCTAAAATCAAGGCCCATTGTTTAGCCGTGAATACGGACGGAGCATCTGTCTCGGCTGGTCACCGGGAGCAGCCATTGTCTGGCCTGATGGCTCTGTTGAGTGTTTCCAGGCCATTAGGGGAGGTCGTTTCCCTATTCTTGTCCGTGGGCGCTGGAGGCTTTCTGGGCCCCTAAATGAAGCCTCTCTTTTTAGACAATCCCATCAGCCAAGTTTATCAATGAGTGATTTTCACGGCTCCCTCCCTGTAAAACGATGTCATTTAGGAGGGATAATGGTGTTACCGAGTCAACGGTTATCCCCCAATCAGAGCAGCGCCACTGGCCTTGAGTATTCAGAGAGTTTTTGGATTCTCATTTACATTTGTTCATTTGTACTGGTGGCTTTATTCAGGATGGCGGTGGGCAGAGGTGGAGTATTGTGTTGGGAAACCGGTTGGTGCAAAGAGGATTGAACATGCTTATATATATTTATACCTATATGCCTCTTCTCTTCCTTTCTCTTCTCTCATGTCATATCCTCTCTCCTCTCCTTTTATCTTCTCTTCTCTCCTCTCTTTTTATCATCTCTTCTCTTCTCTTCCCTTCCCTTCCCTTCCCTTCTTTTCTCTTCTCTTCTCTTCTCCTCTTATCTCCTCCTCTCTTCTTCCCCTCTCTCTTTTCCTCTCTTCTACTCTTTCCTTCTCTCTGTAGAACATGTTCGAGAAGCCCTCTCTCCCAGAGTACAAGGTTGCCACAGTGCAAAAGTCCCGCTTCATCCTCCTCCACTACAGCATCTCCAAGGCATTGTGGGATTGGATGATCCTCCTCGCCACCTTCTACGTTGCCGTGACCGTCCCATACAACGTGTGTTTCACCGCATATAACGACCAGGAAACCGCCTCAAGGAGCACCATCGTCAGTGACATCGCCGTGGAAATGTTGTTCATTCTCGGTAAGTTCTGAAGAAGAGAAATGAGAAACAGATTTCATTCTCTAAATCAGGGATGCCTACCCTTCCCCCTGAAGATCTGCACCACCATCATCTTCAGGTTGTTAACCTCTCTCTTTATGTTAAGTGTATTTATGACAATGTACTTTTAAATAATACCACGCATAACAAGCATATATCTACTTGTATAACTGTTGATTTTCAAGTAAGCGCATATTATTACATATTGCTAACTCTAACAAAGTTGGATACATTAGTACATAACTAATTATATTAATTATTTAGTGAAGTATTAAGTACGTAGTGCCCAAACACACTTATTATACACAATATAATATAATTAGAATATAATATAATATAATATAATATAATATAATTGTTACTATAATAGCACCTGGCCTATGAAACACATTGAATGCACAGTCACAGCTGAACAGGATTAAATGGGTTTGTTCAAAGAGAGACACGAGAGGCACTTTGAGAGAATGAACCATGGAGACTTGGCTCAGAGTACTGGGTTGACATTTGGGTGATCTTGATCTCCGCATGTCTGCATCTGCACCTGTCTGAGGGAGACAGAGAGATTAGGAAAGGAGCAGGGAGCAGGAGGAAGGTAAAGTAAAGAGAATATGAGCAAGGGTCGGTATATTTCAGTCGAGGCGTGATTCCCCCCCCCCCTGAACTTAAGTGATGGAAAACCTCAGTGTACCACAGTCCTCACTTGCCCTGAACCTGTTAACTGAGGATTGGCATTTCAGAGATCTACCAAAGAGACTAAATGCCATGGCTACCAACTTCACTGTTTGTGTACTTCTAAAAGTGTGTGTGTGTGTGTGTGTGTGTGTGTGTGTGTGTGTGTGTGTGTGTGTGTGTGTGTGTGTGTGTGTGTGTGTGTGTGTGTGTGTGTGTGTGTGTGTGTATTTTGTGTTAGTGGTGGTGGAACAGAGGTTAGCATTGCTGCCCTGTAAACATTTGACCCGGGTCCAATTCCCGAACACTGCGGGATGCCCTTGTTAGTCGCCTTGGATAAAAGTGGCTGCTAATTACGGGACCTTTAACTTCACTTTTATTTCACACTGGTGTCTAATTTGCTCAACGCTGCCGCAATCATGTGCTTTATTAGCAGAGTCCGTGTTAAAGTGTGTTAAATCAACTCTGCTTGAGAGTTGATATCCAGGAGTAATGATTAGAACACCTCTGCTCTAATTGTTCAGCAAAACACATTCACATTTAGTAGCACTTTTTAATAGAGCGTGTACATCTTGTGTCGACTATATGATAACATAATATGCACGCGTTGTAATGCAGTATATACTCATAATACTTTTTTGATGTCTTCATACAGATTTATAATGACTTACTTGCACTCACATTTTTACTTTTAGCATGCTATTACATGTGTGCCCCCAGCTGTGGCTGTGCTGGCATTGTTGTAGGCAGACTGTAAGTATCTAAGGTTTCCACTAAGCTGGATTCTAAATGTTCATTTGATCCTAACCCTTCACTTGGTCAGTAAACCCAATGCTAATCTGTAATTTAACACCTTTAATTACAGCAGTTTGACAACGTTCAGGATCCTATTGCCCTCTTAACTGTTACAGTGCGCTTCAAAGTTTTCCATTCATAACAATGATGGTGCGGAAAAAAAGAGTAACAATTGGCAGAAGTTATTTTTGTCGGGTGAGTGTTTTGTTCACTGCTTCGGAGATTAGGGCATGATCTGTTTCCCCCTGGTTCTGTCAGCGAGAGCTCAAGCAGTCCGCTCGCGACAGGGCAAATGGGTCCTCTGTGTCAGTCGCGCTCGCTCACTCCCACGCTCAACTGCACCGGCAAGTCGGATTTGAACCGCTGCTAAAAATATCCCAAACAGGTGCAACTATTCAGAAGGCTCTTAAAAGAGTGGCAGAAGGCATTTGAGCACCGACGTTATTGAATCCCCAATTAGAGGCCCTGGCGTTGTTGTTAGATCTGCCAACAACAACGTGCCATTTAGAGGCACTGTCAGGATAGACTAGCCAATGACACGCCTTGTGTCATGCCGGGTCAGTAGATATCAACCAATGATGTGTCGCATTTCACATTTGTGCTCACTCTGTGACATGCCACATTTGACAGTTATGGTCTCGTACCATACCACATTTCATATACAGCTCGAACACATCTAAAACTACATTTGGGGACGCGTTTGAGACACACACAATACATTTCTCATACATGTCTCATTAATATCTCACACATGTCACACATCACACAACACATTTCTCATACATGTCTCATTAATATCTCACACATGTCACACATCACACAACACATTTCTCATACATGTCTCATTAATATCTCACACATGTCACACATCACACAACACATTTCTCATACATGTCTCATTAATATCTCACACATGTCACACATCACACAACACATTTCTCATACATGTCTCATTAATATCTCACACATGTCACACATCACACAACACATTTCTCATACATGTCTCATTAATATCTCACACATGTCACACATCACACAACACATTTCTCATACATGTCTCATTAATATCTCACACATGTCACACATCACACAACACATTTCTCATACATGTCTCATTAATATCTCACACACGTCACACAGGCCTAATGAGATGTCTTCTTTTACAGAAGTCTCAGCCTAATGATAGGTCTCATGAGTCACGTCTCAACATAAGGTCAGATTTAGCGCTGACGTGTTCGCCTTACCGCATCTGGCGCAATGCAGTCACAGAGGTATTCTCAGCTCGTAGCAAAAGAATGTCAAACCAATGAAGCTCAGCTGTCAGCAGACACTGTTGTACATAACGATCTCTTAGCAACGTTCAGGATCTTTTTTTACAAGTTCTTATTTTTGTATGTTTTTCAACTGTCTCACAGTAAAATACAACCCTCAAACATGGTTTGAAAAGGACTACAGAAAAAGAAAATATTATAAATATATTAAAGATATATAGAAATATTTTCAGTTTTCAGGATTTTTTTCTGTTAAATTGAGGTTTTACAAAGAAAGTCAATCACTCATACCTAGATGTTTTAGTGTAATTTAAACTTCATCACAGTTACAATAGACAAGACGTCAAACTGTGCTGTCAAGCCTTGAGCTACAGTACTGCAGACTACGCCAACTAACAGCACAATCAATCATCTGGAGGAAGCCGTTCCTAAGTGCCTGTCATGTTCTGGGTAGATGCTGGAGTTTTAAACTGATTGTTTGATTTTTCGCAACTTTTTTTCATGTGTGTGCAGAACACAGTGTGTTAAAGTTGTCTGCATACTTCATTTTAGCATCCTCAGTCTTTTCATGGTAAACCTTTACTTGTGTCCCACCTTGGGTTGGATATACACACCTTCTCATGTGTTTGCTAGTGAACACAGAGTGACCAGACACTAAGTGTGTAAGGATCGTTGGTGACCCCCATATGGAGGCTGGCTTTTTCACACTGGTGTGTATTGCCCATACTGGGGATCAGCAGACTCATCTGTCTATAGATTAGGTTTCAATGTCCAATCAACAGATTCTGATCTCTCTCTCTCTCTGTGTGTGTGTGTGTGTGTGTGTGTGTGTGTGTTTGTGTGTGTGTGTGTGTGTGTGTGTGTATGTATGGGTGTGCATGAATGTGTGTTGTCTGTATGTATGTGTGTGTATGTATATGTGTGTACATGAATGTGTGTTCGGTGTGTGTCTGCATGTGCATGTGCATATGCACGTGTGTGTGTGTATGTATGTATGTATGTATGTATGTATGTATGTATGTATGTATGT
>NC_045174.1:13828019-13835519 GCF_900700415.2 Clupea harengus | reverse complement strand
AGACATGAGTTCACACATACATAACACACATATATGTACATAATCCTGATCATATGTGTAGTTCACACACACACACACACAGACACACACACACACACACAGACACACACACACACACACACACACACACACACAGACACACACACACACACACACACACACACACACACACACACACACACACACACACACACACACACACACACACACACACACACACACACACACACGTATGTGCATACCCTAAGACAGCCTTGGAGCACAGGCTCTTTAACACCCACTCCATCAACGCCAAGGCTGCAGGTTCATTCCCCCCCTAGCTCCAGGCTCTGCTGAAACACAGGCCTTCACTGTCCCAGAGGCCCTGCGGAAACACACCTCTGACAAATGACTAGATGTAAATCTACCCAGTTGAATTGCAAAGCGACAGATTCTGAATAGCTGAATTTCTTTCTCTCTCTCTCTCTTTCTCTCTCTCTCTCTTTTCCTCTTTCTCTCTCTCTGATTTTCTCTCTCTCGCTCGCTCTCTATTCCTTTCTGCCTCTCCCTTTATGTATGTCTCTTTCTTTTGTGCTCTTGTGAAGTGAAGTGGACTGTGTGCACCGGTTCACTTGAATATATTTCTGAGAAACGAGTTAGTGATAGAATGGCAGTAAGATAAAGGTTTACATTGAACTTCAGGAGTATTCAGATTAAATGTGGATAACCATGGCCATGGATTTCTTTTGCCCTATGTAGTGGAGTGAGTGTGAGTGTTGAGTGTTGAGTGTTGAGTCAATGAGTGTGAGTGTGTGTATGTGTGTGAGAAAAAGATCTGAGGGCAAGATCAATCTGCAGAGAGGGAGAACTGCATGTCTTCAATAGGCCCCACCCATCCCAGGTGTGGGCAATCAACCAATCAACTCCCTAGTACTGCCACCAGTCAACGCACAGCCCCCGTATGGACCACAAGGGGGCGTAGTAGTGGGTCTTAACACCTTTAACTGGTTTAGATGTGTAACTGGATGTGCATCTCATTAATGCAGATGTGAATAAAGGTTTCTTAGAACTGAACCTGATGGCTGCCAGTGGAGAAAAGCACCTGGAGAGTACAGACCAATGAATGCATCCACAGTACTGAAAATGTTTGGATAAAATTAAGCGTATTATTTATTATTTTTCAACGTCTTTTATCAGACTTTCCCACACATTTCTCTATACATCTCTGTCTGCCTCTTTCCTTCGCTTCTTCCCCTCTACTTCATACGTTCTCTCGCTCTCTGTCATGTCCCTCTATCACACACATACTGACTCACTGTCTCCTTACACACTCTGATGCCCTCAGCTCTGATGCATGCCGTGGTGTTTGGGAACGTGACGGCCATCATCCAGCGCATGTACTCGCGGCGCTCGCAGTACCACACGCGCATGAAAGACCTGAAGGACTTCATCCGCGTGCACGGCCTGCCGCAGCAGCTCAAGCAGCGCATGCTCGAGTATTTCCAGACCACCTGGTCCGTCAACAACGGCATCGACGCCAACGAGGTGTGTGGGTGTGTTTCAGACGTGTATGTGTCAGAGAGAGAGAGAGAGAGAGAGAGAGAGAGAGAGAGAGAGAGAAAGAATGAGATGATTGTGTATGAGCTGGCTGTATGTGAAACACTTTAGGGTAAGAATGTGTGTGTGTGTTGGTTTGTGTATGTACAGTGTGTGTATGTTTGTATTTGTATGTGTATGTATATCGGAGAGATGGAAATCAGTAAGTCTCTGAATATGTGCTAGCATGTTGTTTTTTTCATACCACCTGGTCAGTGAGATGTAGTGAGTATACTTTGAGTGTGTGTGTGTGTGTGTGTGTGTGTGTGTGCATGTATTTAGCTGTGAGGGTGTGTGTGTGGGTGAGAAGAAGTGGAAGCACGTACTTCAAGACCACCTGGCTCATCAACAATTGCACTAATGCCGTAAAGAAACAATAGTGCCAAATCCAGCTAGGTGTGCTTCTTTGTTTGCCTGTGTGCCTATGTGTGTGTGTGTGTGCGCGTGTGTATGTGTGTGTGTGCCTGTATGCCTGTGTGTGTGTGTGTGTGTGTGTGCGTGTGTATGTGTGTGTGTGCCTGTATGCCTGTGTGTGTGTGTGTGTGTGTGTGTGTGTGTGTGTGTGTGTGTGTGTGTGTGTGTGTGTGTGTGTGTGTGTGTGTGTGTGCATGTGTTTAGCTATGAGGGTGTGTGTGTGGGTGAGAAGAAGTGGAAGCACGTACTTTCAGACCACCTGGCTCATCAACAATTGCACTAATGCCGTAAAGAAACAATAGTGCCAAATCCAGCTAGGTGTGCTTCTTTGTTTGCCTGTGTGCCTATGTGTGTGTGTGTGTGTGTGTGTGTGTGTGTGTGTGTGTGTGTGTGTGTGTGTGTGTGTGTGTGTGTGTGTGTGTGTGTGTGTGTGTGTATGTGCCTATGTGTGTGTGTGTGTGAGGCTTTGTGTGTCTGTATGCCTGTGTGTGTGTGTGTGTGTATGTGTGTGTGTGTGTGTGTGTGTGTGTGTGTGTGTGTGTGTGTGTGTCTGTATACTGTATGCTCACACTCTCCTGCATGTGCACAAGCTCCAATGTTCTATGGGTTCTAACACACAGCTTCTAAGTCACACACAAAAAGAAGCTACACAATCCTATTAGCCCGCCAACACTTGTGTAGACAGTATAGAACAAATAGGTTGTGATGTGTGGATGTCTATCCATGACAAGCACTATTTGCTACTTTCACACAAGAAATGATGATAGCCCTATCCCTAGTCAGACAGTATCAGTCACATTACTCAGACTCTGAATGTAGGTCACATTCACGTCCAGGACTGACGTGTCCATAGATAATAAAGAGAGACGAGACGATCCTTTTCCATTCCATGAAATGAAGGCGCGCCGTGGCAGTGGGATCACTCAAGGCACGAGTGCATGTCGCGGAGAGTGGAAGTGCTGATTTAAAACAGAAGCTATGTGTCTGCCCTGTAATGACTAGCGCTTGGATCCGTGCTTCTGTAAACTGAGTAGAAATTGATGCTCCTCTCTTGTTCAGTGCACTTCTGCTCCTGTACACTCCTCTTCCAACGTTTCAATCTGGATCCTCTTTCATACTCTCCTCTCCTCTCTTCTCTTCTCCTCTCCTCTCTCCACCTCTCCTCTCCTCTCCTCTCCTCTCCTCTCCTCTCCTCTCCACCTCTCCCTTCTAATTTCTCTCGACTCCTTTCTTTGTATCCCATCCTCATCTCTTCTCCTCCTATCTCCTCTCCTCCACACTCCCCTATCCCCCCTCCTCTCCTTTCTTCTCATCCCCCCTTTCCTCCTTCTATCCTCTTTCTTCACCTCTACTTCCACACTCCCCTGTTTTTACCCTCCTGCCCTCTCTTCTGTCTTCTCCGTTCTCCTCTCCTCCCTCTCTTCTTCCTCTCCCTCTCTGCCCACTCCCCCTCTCATCTCCCCCCTCTCTTCTTCCTCTCTCTCTCCTCTCCTCCCCCTCTTCTTCTTCCTCTCCCTCTCCTCCCTCTCTTCTTCCTCTCCCTCTCTTCTTCCTCTCCCTCTCCTCTCCTCTCTCTTCTTCCTCTCTCTCTCCTCTCCTCCCCCTCTTCTTCTTCCTCTCCCTCTCCTCCCCCTCTTCTTCTTCCTCTCCCTCTCCTCCCTCTCTTCTTCCTCTCCCTCTCTTCTTCCTCTCCCTCTCCTCTCCTCTCTCTTCTTCCTCTCTCTCTCCTCTCCTCCCCCTCTTCTTCTTCCTCTCCCTCTCCTCCCTCTCTTCTTCCTCTCCCTCTCTGCCCACTCCCCCTCTCATCTCCCCCTCTCTTCTTCCTCTCTCTCTCCTCTCCTCCCCCTCTTCTTCTTCCTCTCCCTCTCTGCCCACTCTCCCTCTCATCTCCTCCCTCTCTTCTTCCTCTGCCTCTCCTTTCGCTCCCCATCCCTCTCTCCCCCAGCTCTTGCACGACTTCCCGGACGAGTTGCGCGCCGACATCGCCATGCACCTGAACAAGGACATCCTGCAGCTGCCCGTGTTCGAGGGGGCCAGTCGGGGCTGCCTGCGCTCGCTCTCGCTGCACATCAAGACCACCTTCTGCGCCCCCGGCGAGTACCTAATCCGCCAGGGCGACGCGCTGCACGCCGACTACTTCGTCTGCTCCGGCTCCCTGGAGGTGCTCAAGGACGGCATGGTGCTGGCCATACTGGGTACGTAGGTGTGCCTCTACCAGGGGGTTTTACTTCCTGTATCCACAGCGTTCACTACATCTATATCTCTCTAACGTTACATACTGGTCCTCTCTGTGTCCACCTCTCTTCTTGGTTCATCTGTCTCTGTAAAGTTCTCCATTCTCTCTCTCTCTGTCCATTCTCTCTCTCTCTCTCTTCCTCTTTCTTCTCCAATTGTCTCTTTTCGACATATCTCCCCCTCTTTTCTCTCTCTCTCTCTCTCTCTGTCTTTCAATCAGTCAAATACCAAAATTTCATCAGGTTGTCCCCAGACACCTGTCACAAAGTGCAGTTGTCACACGTCAACATGCAAATCTAGTTTTGAATGCCATTATATACATTGTATGTACATTTTAAATACTGACTTATCAATGTCTGGTTGCAGGGAAGGGGGACCTAATTGGCTCCGACCTGCCGTGCCACGATCACGTGATCAAGACGAACGCGGACGTGAAGGCGCTGACCTACTGTGACATGCAGTACATTAACGTGAGGGCGCTGCGAGAGGTGCTGGAGCTGTACCCGGAGTACGCCAGCACCTTCACCTCCGACATCCACCACAACCTCACCTACAACCTGAGAGAGGGCAGCGAGGCAGAGGTGAGTTACACGTACACACACACACACTCAGTCACACACACACACACACTCAGTCACTCACACACACACTCACTCACACACACATACACATGCACACACATTCACACACATATACACATGCACACACAATCACATACATACACACCCACACACTCACTGACACACACACACTCAGTCACTCACACACACATACAAACACACACACACATTCACTCTCACACACACACACACACACATTAACTCACTCACTCACACACACACACACACTCACACACACACACACACACACACACACTCACTCACACACATACACACAGATAAATGAACTCACTCTCACAGAAAGAAAGAGAGAGAGAGAGAGAGAGCGAAAAAAGAGAGATAGAGAGCACACAGGTGCTGAATGATTTGCAGTATCTAAGCTTCATTCAATTTGCCTGCAAACTCCTTGATGCAGATGCGTCCAGTAGCTCTGTTGAGGTTAGACGCATCCAGATACTAATCCATCATTTCACTCTCGCCTCAGACACAAGCTACATGCACATTCATTACAAGTGCATTACATTCTGGCAGGTAGGAATAAATTGAAAAGACACACACACACACACACACACACAATCCCACTGACACACATACATAACACACACACACACACACACTCTCTCTCTCTCACACACATCTTAAGTGTTCAACCCTGATGGCGTTTTTGCTGTGTTATTGTCTCTGATGGTAATTACAAACCTTCTGTCTGGGTAAAATGAACCGGTCATTTTTTCACCGGGGGGAGCTCTGTCCAAAGTGCCGCCCATTGATGCTACGCCAACACCATCACTAGAACCTGGGGAAAGACAGAAAAAAAAGAAAAAAACGAATAGAATGGGGGACAAAGAAGAACAGTTCGTACCGGCAATTACCAGCCATTTAAGGCCCTGCAGATGTGAATAATGACAAGGGACTGGGAATGTGTTTATTTACTGTACTGAGGCAACGAAATGCAGTTAGCATCTAACCAGAAGTGCAAAATCAGAAGAGTGCAGAGTATGTGCAAAGTGGTAATATAAAAATAGATAAATAGAATATATACAGTATGGTATAAGATATAAGTAATATGAACAGTAAGCAGCAATAATGGTGATTAGTGCAGATGTGATATAGATATATGTAAAGTGCAGGTGAAGTACAGGTGAAAGTGGCAGTAGAAGTTATACATGAGGTAGGAGACATGATAAGATATAAATACGGTGAATATGGATATGGACAACAATTTTAAATAAATAGATATAGACAAATTAACAATTTTAGTGCAAATGTTCAGTGGCTGGAGGGAGGTTTGTGGCAGTCAGGCCAGGGTAGAGGGGGGAATACAGTCACTGTAGGAAGGAATGTGAGGGGGTGATGCTTAAGCGGTGGCAATTAGATAGAAATGGCTTCATGTTGCGTGTGTGTGTGTGTGTGTGTGTGTGTGTGTGTGTGTGTGTGTGTGTGTGAATTTGTGTGTGTGTGTGTGTGTGTGTGTGTATCCAAATGGCTTTGACTTTTTTTTCCAGGGTCTTACTCGGTTTTCAAGGTCACCCAGATTCCCCCACGTGAGTCTTCCCTCAAGACTCCTCTCTCTCATTAAACACCCCCATAAAGATGTTCCCTTCTTTCTTCTTTTTCTTCTCTTTC
Organism: Clupea harengus; assembly: GCF_900700415.2. Taxonomy (NCBI): domain Eukaryota; kingdom Metazoa; phylum Chordata; class Actinopteri; order Clupeiformes; family Clupeidae; genus Clupea; species Clupea harengus. The sequence goes on along the minus strand of NC_045174.1, from coordinate 13,829,049 downwards.
TCTTTTTTCTCAGCGCATGTGTGTGATGCATGAGGTGGTCATTAAGATGTGTGATGTGGCACAAGGCAGTGGACGGAATTCACCGTTACTTTACCTCTGTGCCTTTGTGTGTGTTTTGATATGAAATACACACACACACTCACACACACAGACACACACACTCACACACACACAGACACACACAGACACACTCTCACACACACAGACACACACACACAGTCCTCACTAGATCAAGTGAGGACCTGAAAACACACACACAAACACACACACATACACACTCACACACACTTCTTTCTGCCTCCAGGTCCTCGCCAGAATTAGGTCATCTGCTTTCTTTAAACACACACTTTTACCTCATACAAACATACACACATACACAGACATACCTTTATACACACCAACCCACACACACACTTCTACCTCGGTTTGAACACAGCGCTTGCTTTGCTATTTTACGATAGTATCACCACATTCCTATATGTGTGTGACTAGTGTGTGTGTATTGCTCTGTGTTGTATTGGGTTTAATTGATTCCCTGTTCTGTGGATGTTAATGTGCCAATGGCTATGCTTGCTGCTATGACCTTCATGCCTAGTTACCATATCCATAGAGGAACCATGAGCTCCTGGGAAAATGTCTGGCAACAGCCCTGCTTTACCCCCCTTTGGCCTGTAGGGGGCGCTGTGCTGAGTGTGTCTGTGGATGGTGCATCTCCATAGTGCTGCTGACATCCCTCACAGGCTCACTGGAGTCACTCACTGAGGTCACACACTGGGGGCACTCAATAGGGTCACTTACTAGGGTCACTCACTGAGGTCACACACTGGGGTCACTCACTAGGGACACTCACTGAGGTCACTTACTAGGGTCACTTACTAGGGTCACTCACTAGGGACACTCACTGGGGTCACTCACTGGGGTCACACACTGGGGTCACTCACTAGGGACACGCACTGAGGTCACTTACTAGGGTCACTCACTAGGGACACTCACTGGGTCACTTACTAGGGTCACTCACTGAGGTAACTTA
>NC_045174.1:13818019-13823019 GCF_900700415.2 Clupea harengus | reverse complement strand
CACACACACACACACACACACACACACACACACACACACACACACACATACACACACAGTCACAGATGGGCCCAGGTAGAGTCTGTCTGATAGGGTATTAATTAACCTATGGGGGGTACTTCTGCATTGCAGATAGAAAACCCAAAATGCTGACTCCATGATCTGCCATAAAGATAACAAAGCCCGCCTCTCCTGTACGTCACTCTCTCTCTCTCTCTCTCTCTCTCTCTCTCTCTCTCTCTCTCCTTCTCACCTGTTCCATCACTCTTTCTCCTCTCTGCCAATTTGCCTCTTCATGTCATTTTTCCTCTGCTCTCTCTCTCTCTCTCTCTCTCTCTTTCCCTCTCTCTCTCTCCCTCTCTCTCTCTCTCTCTCCTCTGGGCCCCTGGGGAGTGGGCTCTGAATATGGAAACAGGCCCTCCTCATCCTGCACACCACACCGTGAGATGGCTTATTAAGCCTGCATCATTGTTAAGGACTTAATGCTAATCCTTAATACGTTACATTATAAAGTATATTACATAGCATGATTACACTGTAACTATATTATTAAGTACAGTTTAACACACTAATTGCCTTTGTGTAAAGCCACTTTGATTGTCAGTACTTGCACAACCTCAAATCAGACTTAATCCTAACCATAGATTATTCCCCATAAATAACCTGTCTGTTAAGGTTTATTATTCAATAACACTGTATTGTTGTCATTGTGCTGCAACAGGGGCTGGATAATAGAAAATGCGCACTGGCAGTCTTATTAACGTGCGTACAAACAATGCATTAACCTCCGCTAAATGCGATCCGGTTCTGTAATCTCTAATACCACCTTGACTCTGATAACACCTGTGCTGCACTCATTCTAAGCACTTTCAAAGTCTTTATTTCACGCAGCTTCAACACAATTTCCCTGACGCAACTTTACCAATCCACTACACACCTTTCTTTTCCCCCCCAAATAATCACCTCTCTAACTGCATACACACAGCACACCTACGTTTAACCTACTTTCATAGCCGAGTGAACCAGTCCAGGGGTCGATATTCGCGTGCCCAGGGAATTTGAACAGCGAAACAAATGTTGGTCTAATGCCATTTTAATGGCCCTGTAATGACGTCTCAAGACTGTTCCTCCGCTGGGCTTTGCAGAAGAGCAGCAGCAATTACTGTTGAGACAATCATTCAGGAGTGGAAAGGTTGAAGGGTTTGGAGGGACATCCACACATTCCTCCATTATTCTTTTCTTTTCTTCATGTATACTGTGAGCCATCTGACGACACTTCACACTCTGCCCCCTTCGCGTTCGCGTATCGGGGCCTCGTTAGCGAATCCAGACAATTGATGAAAAACTCAGTAGCACACTGCCATATTATGTTCCTCAACTCTCTATTTTTGAACAAAGTGTTCCTTTCTGTAATGATCCCACACCGAAATGAATCATACACTGATGAACTCAAAAACTGCCTGGGCAGTGAGGAAAACACACTGGCATATAGTGCAGGCATTTAGAACATTTCTTAGGTTCTTAAAATCTTAACTTACCAGTCCACAAAATCTTTACTTAAAATATCTATTCTCTTTCCCCAACACATGCTAGATGTAAAGCTGCTTAAAGTAGTATTCTTTTTAAAAGTCTTTTTTCTCCTGACTCTTCCCAGGTCTTCCATATGGCTCTTCTGTAGTCAATCTTGTTGTCTATTATTGGGTCCATTCCAGAGGACAGTATGAAATTGAAAGACTGTCATTTTTATGAATTCATTATTAAATAATTAAATAAAGATTATTATTGGTTCTATACAGGGCATTTGTTTATTATGTTATTTTATATTAATAATTAATACATTTTAGTTATTAGTGTCATTATGTCGCTCTGTCCCCCCTCTCTGTTTTGCGTAGATGGGTACCCTGAACCAGGAAGTATCCCAGCTCACCAAGGACCTGCACCACATGATGCACCTGCTTCAGACGCAGATGGCCGTGCAGCACTACAGCGCCTCGATCCCCTCCTACCCTTACGGCATGCACATGGTGCCCAACGCCGTGGGCAGCGGCGCCAACCTGGCCTACAGCGTCTGCCCCAGCATGCACCTCCACCCGGAGCACCACGCCTCCGATCTCCACCTCCACTACGAGCATCCGGCAGCAGGGGCGGTGACGGCAGCGGTGACCTCAGATCTTCATGCTGTCCATCACCATGAGCGGGGAGCCACAGAGGGCCTCAGGCACCTAGGGGCCAACGCCTGGAACGCACAGGGTGTGTGTGTATGCGTGTGTGTGTGTGTGTGTGTGTGTATGCATGTTTGTGTGTGTGTGTTTGTGTGTGCGAGAGAGAGAGAGCGAGAGAGAGAGAGTGAGTATGTATGTATGTATGTATGTATGTATGTGTGTAAATATGTATATGTATGAGATGTACTGTATGTGTGTATGTGAGATTGTTGTTGTCTGAGTAGTCTTACAGACAGTCTAAATATGAGATGAGTCTGGGTCTAAATCTTCATTTAGATCTCCTCAAAGCTAAGACCTGCTTCCTGCCGCTATGCTTATTTGCTTTTGTTTTGTTTGTTGGTTCAATTTTCAACTGTTGATGAATTCATTATAAGAAATGCCAGACATAAACCACAAACATAAAACTCTAAAATGAAGCTGATCTGAACTGCACCTAAATTACTGTGAAGGGCCTCCACCGGTTCTAAGATGGTTCTCTCATCTCATAGGTGCTGCTGCTGACCTGAACCAATCAGGAGAAGGGCCCCTTCTTCCATGCGATCAGGCATATCCACAGCCACCCTCCAGCCCTGGAGCGGGGTCCTGTTTCCCCGGGCATTGCCCTCCCTCCTGCAGCTGTGCCTCTTCCCACACAGGACATCATCAGCACCCTCTCTCCGCCTCCTCCCTCCTCACCATCGCCCCAGGCTTCCTGGGCTCCACCCCAGGACAGGTGCCTCACGCTGGGAATGAGGACGCTGGTCTGCCCCTTGATGACACTGCTGGTGGTGGTGGTGGTTCTTTAGCCAGTATAAGCCAGTCTCAACCCAGTCTGTGCACTCAGCCCCCCCACGCCTCAGACTTCTCCAACCTCCTCTCCAGCGCCCCCACCTCCACGCAATCGTTACTGTCTGCGCCCTACCCCAACACCTACACACATCTGTACGTCCCCACAGAAACTGCCCTACATCCCCTGGCGCCCCCCCATAGTGGTCTGAGCGTGGAATCGTCCATCGCCCGCCCGCCACTGTCCAATCGCTGCAGTCCAGACACGTCCAGCCTCCTAGACAGCGCCAACATGGAAGACGGCTTCTGTCTAGTTGAGAGATGTCCTTCATCATCAACATCCTCTTCCTCCTCTCCTCCTCCTCCTCCTCCTCATCTTCCTCCTTCCTCAGCCATCGCCAGGCAGCCGTCGGTGTCCTCCCTGGGCTCCAGCCCCCTGCGGCTGGACGGCCGGTCCTTGGACTTGCCCCTGCCTCTGGGGGACTCGTCGGTGGGCCACACCAGCCTGGAGTGCCTCCTTGGGGAACAGGGCTCCATGGAGAGCCGGGACAGTGAGCAGTCGGGCTCACGGAGGTCCAGCGTCGGTCCGCAGTCCTCCTCACAGAGCCAGACTCAGAGCTCCGAGACATCCTGGTCCCTAGATCTCATGGACTGAGGTGGTTTATGGGAAAAAAGTGGGGACTGAACTGGGTTCAAAGTTCAAAGGTCAGAGGGGAATAAGTCCAAAGGTCACAATCTGGGGACTAAATAGTTCATTAGCCCCAGGGGCCAGGCTTGGAAACAAAGCTTGGAAACATCCTGGTGCCTGGACTAGATGTATTGACATGGTTTCTGAAGACCTTGAGGTGAAAGGTCAGAGAGGTCATAGTTCAGAGAGATCCAGAGAAAGGAAATGTAGCATGTGTGGTCCACAGAACAGGTTCCATGATTTGTTTGCAGTGAATTACTATTTTAAGAGTATTTATTTATTTGACTTACACACTTATTTGATTGTTTGTTTATTTCTATGTCATGGAACCAGGGGTGTTTGACTTAGACCTTACTCTGACAACTCTTCTATGCAAACAGCATGTTTAGTGTGCATTATGGAAATTATGTTTGTATCATCTCTCAGTATCTTGCACAGTGACAAAGCCTTTAATCTCATATTATTTGCAGTAGCTGTAGCATATAGGGTTTGCAGTGAGGCCAATGAGACTGACTGGCAGACGTTCATCGCTATATCATAGTCTGTCACAGAGCTTGTACTGTAGGTATGCACTGAAGAATCACTCAATATTCTTATTCCTGTCTTCTTCTACTTTTTTCTTTCATCGCTTACTCTCTTTCTCCCAGAGATGCCACTCTCTGACCTTGTTATCTATCTATCTATCTATCTATCTTTCCCTCAGTACTACTGGTTTAGTATGTTAATATTATCTTACCTCCTTGCATGGTAAAGTTGCTAATTCTTTTCCTAAGGAAAAGGTATCCAACTGAAATGTGTTAACATTCCGATGGACAATGAGTGGAATTCCTAAGGGCATGAAGAGTTCCTCCCCATTATGAGCTGTAGGCTTCACGACCAGCATCTCCCCATGGACAAGAACTGAGCTCTAGAAAGATTACAGAGCGGAGAAGTTAGTGGAGAGGGGACATCGCTTCATCCCCAAATGAAAAATCACAAGCAATGTTCTGAGGCCATGGTGCGCCATCTAGCACAATAACAAGTGATAAAAGAAATTACTTTTTCATTATAATGCTTGTTTATGGGATGGGATGTTTATTAATGATTCAAATACTCAAATGATTCTGGTAAAAAGGTAGGGAGGCTTTTTTTTTTTTAAACAATTTTCCAAAGCATTAAATATTAAACGCCGATGTTAAAGCTCACTCAAACACTGTCACGAGATGGAACTATGAGATGACGGTCATTAGGTTCAGTTCTCGTGCCACGATCTGTCTTTGTGATTTTAATCATCAGAGACATCCCATAATGATCTTTCACTGCTCTGCTAATTTGCTGCTAAACTT
>NC_045174.1:13803019-13813019 GCF_900700415.2 Clupea harengus | reverse complement strand
GTCCTCAACGCAAACTCTAGGCCCCGTATACGGAAGTGGGACATTTCCCGGAAGCATGTTATACAAGAAGTGAAACGATCACAACCTCGAACTGTTACAGTATTGTTCCCGAAGGCTGTAATAGTGAAATTTAGTGCAATACATATACTGAAAGATCCGGACCGGTCAGGAACACCGATGATAAGTAAGAGGCATTTCCTGGTGTTTTTGTTTCATGTCTATGTTCACTGCGTAGCCTAGAGGGTAGTTGGGATTTTGGGGGCTCAATAAGAAGGGTGGATCATTTCAGTTAACGTTATCAGAAGATTACCTAAAAATAATAAAAAACCTGATAATATTGTGGGCGGCTTATGTCTTTGAACCAGATTTTCGTAATACCAAACCATTCAGAAATGTTTTTGTCAGCTGTCGTCAAGACTTTCTAGACTAGATTTTCCTAACTCAGAAACCGTACACCACCAGAGAACAACAAACGTTACCAACTTGATTTTCTGACAGTATTTGTTGGGTTTCTTTTATCCAAAACACCAGACAATCATTTGTGTAATCTGTGGGCAGACATCATACGAGGTCTTGGTTGTAATCCACAATGAATACCTGTAACCTATTCAGTCTTGATAGTATAGGAGAATGTTTCAGTCGGCTCCGGTCTATTTGGAATCTGAACCATTTAGACCGTTTTCTCAAGAGACTGTTTTCTCTGCTTGTCAGCGTCTTCTCTCTTGCTGACATGCCACATTGACATCTCGTGATATTATCAACACTTATAGGCTATTACGTATCACGTTAAAGTTGTATTTTCCTGTTGTCTTGATAAATTATTTTGACCTATGTCCAAAAAAAGCAAACCCCGTCTTCAAAACGGCATTGTTTCTCTCACTAACTGTTTCCTTCCCTCCAGGGTCAGTTTGGTAAATTGCCAACAAGCAACAGAATAGCCTACGTTTTGGGTCCCTTCTGATGTGCCGTATGAATAGCCCACTGTAAGGGTCGTCTAGAAAGATTAGAAATGAAAAGCTAATTCGGTCGCCTACATATCATTAGTATAACATTCTAAATATTGCACTTCAACTCATGTCTTTCGTTGTTGTGATAATTAATAACAGCACAATGCTGGATATCCTTTATCTGTAATCGGAACTCCATGTGGTTCTGTTCCAGTAGGTCCTCCCTTGGACCTAGTCGTGGCACCTCCAGGATCTGTGACCTTCTTCCACCTTATTGTCCAATAGCAGCCCACCTTCGAGCCCGTCTTCCTGTGTAGCGTCTGGTCAGGGGCATGGCAGCTCGTGGAGGAGCGGTACTGGGCAGTAACAAGATCTGCCAGTTTAAGCTGGTGCTGCTGGGGGACACTGCCGTAGGCAAGTCCAGTGTGGTCTTACGCTTCGTCAAGGGACAGTTTCAGGAGTTCCAGGAGGCCACTATAGGAGGTACTGTCTGTCTGTCTATATGTCTATCTGTCTGTCTGTCTGTCTGTCTGTCTGTCTGTCTGTTTGTGTGCTAACCAAAGTTTGCATATTTACTCCTCAGTTTTTTTTTAGTCAAACATTGTTCATGTTTTAGTATAGTTTAGAATAGTCCGTGAAGTGACCTACAGTTGTTATGTAGAATATTTCTTTTGTGAAATCAGCCAGAATTTTCAATTGGTTTAATTAATTAATGTTGAACTTTTATTTATTTATTTATTTGATTTGATTGACTTGATTTGAGTTGTGTATTGTTTTATATGTTGCCTGATGTGTGTTTTCTCAAATCATTGAGGGGGCCTCACAGTACCATTTGAGTTCTACATTGACTGTGTGAATCATTAGTACTGGCTTCCTCTGCATTGCTATGGAAACAAACCTCAGTGTCAGTATAAACAGTCCAATCAGATTAACCTATCGCTAAACAAACTGTAGACAGTCCCTGTGTGTTGGCTTATGATATCACTCTTTCTCTGTTTCTTTCTCATGCCTAATGCTTTCGACATTGTTTCACCTTCTTTCCTATTTTATTTTGGCTGGTCTGTCTCCTTCCTTTTTTTTTTACTCACTTCGTCTCTCATTCTCCCTCCTTCTCTCTCTCTCTCTCTCTCTCTCGCTCTCTGTCTCTCTCTCTCTCTCTCTCTTGCTCGCTCTCTGTCTCTCTCTCTCGATCGCTCGCTCTCTGTCTGTCTCTCTCTCGCTCTCTTTCTGTCTCTTTCGGTCTATCTCTCTCTTTCTCTCTCTCTCTCTCTCTCTGTCTCTCTCTCTTCCCCTTTCTCTGCTCTGTAGCTGCGTTCCTTACACAGACGGTATGTCTGGATGACACAACGATAAAGTTTGAGATCTGGGACACAGCGGGACAAGAACGATACCACAGCCTGGCGCCCATGTACTACAGAGGGGCTCAGGCCGCCATTGTAGTCTTTGACATCACCAGCACAGTAAGGAACACACTCACACACACTCACTCACACACACACATGCACACTCACACTCACAAACACACCCTCACTAGTGCTGTATGAGATATAGAAGCTGCATAGTTTACACGGTCAACACACACACACACACACACACACACCACACACACACACACACACACACACACACAGAGAACCTCACTATGCGAGATATGGAAGCTGCATTGTTTACACAGTCAAAACACTCACTCATGCACTCACACACACACACACACACACACACACACACACACACACACACACACACAAACAAACACACACAACCTCACTAGTGCTGTACTTCATATAGAAGCCACATAGTTTACACAGTCAAAACACATGCACCCTCACTTGTAGGCAAGTTTATATACACAAAACATCACTGATGCTTTAACTGAAGCATCAACAACACAGTAAAACACGCACACACACTCACACACACAGAATTCTCTGCATGGAACAGATTAAATAATACAAAGTCAGCATGCGTAAAAGTATAAGATAATAAACACTTCCACACCATTTCAGAGATGAGGAAAAAACAGGCTTCTCTAAAGCAGTGTGTTTGGCACTGTAGGTCCGATATCCCTTTGGAAAACGGCTTGTGTTTATGAAGCCTGTAGGTTTATCAGGTTTATGGAAACGTATAGCATTTAGTCATTTAGCCTTCTGTGTGGGTTGTGAAATGTGTGGGTTTCTGCAGTGTGTGGGTTAAAAGCAGTGCACCCTTAAGTTACCTCTTTTTTAGGAAGTTCTGTGTCCAGTCTTCTTCTTCTTTTCGTTTCACTGAAGCATGGTGGTTATATGGCAGTTTCCCATTTCTTTACACAGTCCTTTGCATTTTTGTTGAATACTGCAAGGTATTTTGGGCTGCAAGGGTTAGGTAGTAGAGGGCAGACAAGGCAGTGCTCCATTGTATGGTCTGGTGGTTGGGCCAGTCTTGTAGCCCCATCTGACCACAGCATCTTTGGATCGTCCCGTTCTTGTTCTAAGGCGGTTGAGTGTTTTCCATTGAGCCCATGATGCTTCTTGGCCAGGGGGTAGGTTTTCAGTGGGGGGTATTCCCATGTCAGTTGGAGGTGGGTCATTCTCAAGTTTTTCCATCCAGAGTTGTATTCTGGTTTCTTCCCGAGACTTTGTCAGGGGCTGGACCTGGCTGAGAGAACTTCTTCTCGACTTTAGCACTGTGTCCAGTGATTTCAGTTCTCCGTTCCCATGGGTCAGGCTGGTATGACGAGGCCGGTCAGAGCTCATTTCAGCTCACATTTAGTTTCTCATACACACCAGTGGCTATACCACATCAGAGCTCATTTCAGCTCACATTTAGTTTCTCATACACACCAGTGGCTATACCACATCAGAGCTCATTTCAGCTCACATTTAGTTTCTCATACACACCAGTGGCTATACCACATCAGAGCTCATTTCAGCTCACATTTAGTTTCTCATACACACCAGTGGCTATACCACATCAGAGCTCATTTCAGCTCACATTTAGTTTCTCATACACGCCAGTGGCTATACCACATCAGAGCTCATTTCAGCTCACATTTAGTTTCTCATACACGCCAGTGGCTATACCACATCAGAGCTCATTTCAGCTCACGTTTAGTTTCTCATACACGCCAGTGGCTATACCACATCAGAGCTCATTTCAGCTCCCATTTAGTTTCTCATACTGCTGTACCACACCCGCACAGCATTTGGACCATCAAGACCGTAGCCAGGTGCTCTATTTCCCTCGGCTGTGGGCGTAGAACTGGGTTGGTGACGATGCTGTCAGATCGCAGCATGGTACTGCCTCCCTCCTGTCGGAGAATACATGGATGAGATGATGACGTGTTTTCTAAATTAAATTTGTTTCTTAAATTCGGACGTTTGAACTATAAACCTACTGGAGAATGTGTTAGACTTTGTTGCTATATTTATGTGGAAGACATTTATATACCATCAATATTTCTGGTATAAACGTAACATAGAGTTTATTGAAGGGGATGCATGTGGTTTTGATGCTTTCTCAATCTGTTTACTTGTCCTGGGCATGCACACACATGCACAGACATTATTACAATATGCTATCTCATCACCAACATACTGTATGCGCAAAAGAGGTACCAGCTGTTATTGACTGTGACATATGCAGGACAGTGAGATACATATTAAAACACTCACACTCACACTCACACTCACACTCACACAAAATCTCACATAGACTTGCAGAATGCACCAAACGCTACAAAGGGCTTCAGGCAGATTTTATGGCCTATGTGACAACCCCAAGTACACACACACACACACACACACACACACACAAAATAATAATTGCAGAAGATGGCTTGATTTCTGAGGGTGCAAGCTTGTTTTGCAGATCGGGCTTGTTCTTCTCACACTATATGACCTAATCATAAAAGTTAAGCATAATTGCCCACTCACAGAAATGCAATGTCACGCTTTGAACAGTGTGATCTCACCATGTTGGCGACATATTGGACGTTCACAAGAACATATGTATTCTGCATTATATGTCAGTGTATTTGAGATGTTTTGTACAGACACACAGACACATCTCACAAAACACACACGCACATGCACGCACCCACGCGCACACACACGTGCACACGCACGCACACGTGCACACGCACGCACACACGCTCCCTTTGTAGTTTGTAACATTCTGTAATAAACTCAGACACAAATCCTCACTCTGTGCTCATATGTAACCTCGCGTTGTGTAGACAAGCACAGTCCCGCACTGCACTCTAACTCGCCACCTCTGGCATTGGTGGCTGACGCGCTAGTTAGCTAGGAGGCTAAATCCCATGGGTGCTAGCATCTGTTGCTAGCCCGTCTCTTAAAGTGTGGGGGCGTGAGGTTTACGCACTGCACAGCATTGTACCTGCTGGCTACCGCTAAACATAAACTTGTCCTTGTTGACCACTATGAGTGCTGTCCTTCGATTGTCCCATACTGCATATGCATGTACACGCTTTGTGGACTGACACTGTGTGATATTCCTTGTGTTCCCATGTAAACAGGGACAGCTTCGCTTGCACAATCAACACAATCCTTGTACATTTTCTAACACTCAGAAAGAACAGAAACACAGACGGCTATAAAAAATGAATTTGCTCAAATACTCACAGCAGTGTGGATGCACAGAAGGACTGCTAGTCCTCTGTGGGTCCACGAGTGTGTGTGTGTGTGTGTGTGTGTGTGTGTGTGTGTGTGTGTGTGTGTGTGTGTGTGTGTGTGTGTGTGTGTGCGCGCGCGCGCGCGTGTGTGTGCGCGCCTGCACTGACACTGTGTTCTTGGATGTGTTCCTATGTGAAAGGACAGTTTGACGCGAGCGAAGAACTGGGTGAAGGAGCTGCAGAAGCAGGCCAACCCCAACATCGTCATCGCCCTGGCAGGCAACAAGGCAGACCTCGCCAACAAGAGGACTGTGGAGTTCCAGGTGCGCAACACAAGAGGGTGCATAGGCGTGTGTGCGTGTGTCTGTGCATGTGTGTGTGAGTGTGAAAGGAAGGGTGAGACCGTTCAAGAAGTTGGGGGTACGATGTGTGTGTCTCTGTGGTTTGTGGGTTCATGTAGCTTGTGTGTGTTCATATTTCTTCATATCTGTGTGTGTGTACATTTGAATGTTTTAATTTGCATTGTTGTCATGTGTGTGAGTGTGTGTGTCAGGGAACCATGTGTTTGCCTCTTTGTTTTGTGTGTGTGTGTGTGTGTGTGTGTGTGTGTTTGTTTGTTTGTTTGTGTATAGTGTGTTTGTTACTCTGTGTGGGTCATGTCCAGTTGGATCTATCCTGATCTATTTCTCGGCATGCAACAATGCAAGTTTTATTTTGTTTGTGGGCAGTTGTTTGTGTGTCACATACTTGACCCCTGTTGACCTTTGACACCCCTGACCTTTGACCCTTGCAGGAAGCTCAAGACTACGCAGATGAAAACAGCCTTCTGTTCATGGAGACGTCTGCCAAGACGGCCCTGAACGTCAACGAGATCTTCATGGCCATCGGTAGAGTACACATCTATCCCTTCATCACTTAACACTTTTCCTGTGGCTCACCTGGTAAAGCAACAGGTAGATCAAGGTGCTCACAATACCAAGATCATGGGCCCCATTCCCAGTGAGCTCACACAATGAGATCATTTATATCTGTATCCTAAGTCTGTTTTGGATACTAAAACTAAACTAATTCTAACTAAATGTTTATCTATTTAACTCAAAACTCATCTAAACAGCTCACAACATGTGACACGGGTCAGCTTGTCTTTCAGGAAACCCATTTTGCTGCTCGTATCACATTAACAACATAAAGAAAAACATAAACAAGACATAAACAAAAACAAAATCGATCACATGAGAAATCACAGCACAAGCATTCCAGCATCATGCACTAATTCTGATGGGAGGCAGCAGGATTAATATTATATTATATAATATAATTGATTAGCAGAATTAATAAGTAAGTAATACTAGCACTGGTAGGGAGTAATCACTAAAATGACATACTGAGACTTCATTAGAGCAAGACAAGGTGGCCCAGTATAAACAGTAGCATCAGCATGTCCTGGACAGATTACAGATTGAAAGAACAGTGAAAAGGGGTGCGTGTCCTGGACAGGACTCTGACAACTTGGCTGTCATGGATCAATGGTGTCGCTAATCTTTGAAGACACTTTTATTGATGACACAAGCTTAACAGCTATCATTGTAGATTTGTATTGATTCTTGTGCTTAACCACCCAGATCACAAATGAACCCAGACAATAACAAAGAGCCTGCGTTCAGTCAGTGTACTGACCTGCCGCTCTCAGTGAGTGAATTGATGTTAATTACATTTGGGTGGTAAATAATGTCCAAAATGTCATTTTACTCATTTTTTGAATGCAGTCACCCCTTTTAAAGGTGATATTCCCTGGAGAAAACATACAATTATAGAAAATCATTTGAGGATTTCTCTGTAGTGTTCAAGCTCTCAAACGTGAATTGAATTGAATTAGTGGCTTTCCATAAGCAGGTCCTCAGATGCAGCTAACTGGAGGCCTTGGTTAGAAGAGTGTGTGACCACAGACAATAGGTGTTTCATTTTAGGCGAACAAAATACATGGATTTGAAATGAAAAGTGCTTGAAAATGGCGCTTGAAAGTACTTGACGTTGAGAGGATGAGACCCTTGACCAGATTCCACTCTTTTAATTGACTGACCTTCTGCTAAGTGGGGTTTAAAACCTGTGACTAAAGGTGGATTTAACTAAAACTGATAAAGAGAACGATTTTTAAATCTTTCCAGAATATATAAAAAAATTATTGTTTAAACTTGGTCACAGAATAGCTCAGGCCATGACTCAGACAGTGCTGTGTATGCGTTCTTGATTGGTCATGCCAAAGGTTTCATGTGTTTATGTGTCTAAGGAAATGTGTCTGTGTTTGTTTAGTGTATGGTGTCTGTGTCTGTTTAGTGTGTGCATGTGTGTGTGTGTCTATTTAGTGTGTGTGTGTATCTGTGTCTGTTTAGTGTGCATTTGTGTGTCTGTTTAGTGTGTGTGTGTGTGTGTCTGTTTAGTGTGTGTGTGTGTGCTGTGTATGAGTGCTCATTTGCCCTGTCAGCCTAATATTCCCAGTCAGTCTGCCAGCGTTCGCTTTACAAACAGTTTGTCATTATTAATGTGGGAGTGCGCACACAGCCTGTCAAGATCCGCAACTCCACTCTGGTGGGAGTAGGATCGAGGTGGATGCTGCTGACAGCTCTTGTTGTTGTGTGTGTGTGTCCCATCTTTAACCCAGAGATTTCCAGATATGCCCTTTCTCACTATGGTAGTTTGGAAGGAGGGCTGATTCTGTGTTGTTTGACACAGACTTGACAGCTTATCATCATATTTATTGTCATTGTATTTGCATACAACAATGGAGACAAGGCGAGGCAATACAACAAGACTACACTATTGTTTTTCCTCCTCTGTTTGGTTTTGTCATGAAACAGGAGACTCGAGGGCCTTGCAGTGTAGTCCTTGATGTTCTAAACCAGTGGTTCCTAAACTTTTTACAGTCCCGTACCCCTTCAGACATTTAATCTCCAGCTGCAAAAAAAAAAACCTTTTCAACTTTTACTTTAATTCCGTTTTAATCCGTTTCGGCTCATTTTGTTCACCCAGAGGTAGATTGATGGCTTAAAATGAGTGAATAATATGTGCCACAAGTGACCCAAACCTTCTAAGGTTGTTGTTTGCCAGCCATCAACAGAACAGAAGACTAAAAAAACATTATTTGCTGGCGATTGGGAAGATGAGCGAATTCATTTGACAGGTTACGGAGGTCTGTGTTGAATAGGGGGGCGTGGCCGGAGCGGAGTTCAGCACAGACGTGACATTTTCTCAGTGGTTTTGTTTTCTAATAATGCTTGTTCATAGTTGCGATCGTTGTTGTGTTTTCTCCCCGCGTACCCCCTGAACCACTGGTTTAGAACATCGGTTTGGGAACCGATGTTCTAAACCATCCAGGTCTATGGTTTAAGCCACAGTATCTAAATTTTGAATTAGCATTATGGAAGGTGAACCTTTCCCTGTACCCCAAACCTCTTGCCCCTGTTCTGCCTCCATAGTAACAGCTTCATACCCCTCTGCTCTTATAGCGCTATATTTCTGCTACGACAACTGACCTTTACCCGATATTTGTGTCTATGGTAATACCCTGTACCATTTTCTGTGTCTCTATGGAAATAGTTGATGTACCCCATATTTATGCCATGCGATGTTTTTTCCCACTTCATTTCTATGATAATTCTACCCTTCAGGAGCAGAAAACTGTTGAAATGAGCCTTGTAACAGTTATCCTGACCATCCATGTGTGTTTGTTTGCACTCTGCATATTTTGTTTGTATACATCTCCATGGTAACTGTGGCCTTGTGCATCTGCAGCTAAGAAGCTTCCAAAGAGTGAGCCTCAGGGCGGAGCCGGATTCGCGGGCCGGAACAGAACTGGAGTGGACCTGAACGAGCCCACCTCCCAGAGCCGCATGGGCCAGTGCTGCGGCAGGGGCAATTAACCAATCACGGTGGAGAACACAAACTGGCCTGCTGGATCAATGGGGAACAGAGACCGATTGCAGGAGAGATTCTTTTTTTAATATATACAGTATATTCCGCAAAGACTTAAGCATTTAAACTGATCACAGTATAAGAATGGTAATGATCCTCGTAATAAGCTAGAGGGACTACAGGCTGCTCTATCTCCTTTCTCTCATCTCTACCCTTTTATACCCTTCTCTGTGATGTTATGGTATTTAAATAGAGCTTATCTCTCCCATGTCTTCAAGTGATGGTTCTTAAAGGACATTATAAGGATGTGGGGTCCTCTTTATCTATCCGGGACCTTTTCGCTCTTGTTGCTCGGAGGGAAAAAGAAAGGATCAGGGAGAGGAGACTCTTTCTCTCTCTCGGGTCCATATTCTCAGCATTGTAAATGATCTGTAGTTGTTTTAATGATGTGGGCTTTGGTTGAGTGGTGGGGTATGATCTGAGAGGACACTGCCTTGAGCTGGACTTCATCACGGACTCCGCAAGAGCCACCTCC
>NC_045174.1:13758019-13798019 GCF_900700415.2 Clupea harengus | reverse complement strand
TGGTGGAGAGGTTTTCTAGTCCAAGTCACTCTCTCTTGAGCTGTTTTTGTTTACTGATAAAATGTCAGCCTTTTTTAACTGGGACTACTTTTTGGAGTTGTATTTATTCATTTCATTGACACAGACATCAGCTGTAGTGACTGACAGAATAGGACGGACACGTGTGTTAATCAGCATGTGTGCTCCGTCGGCATGGAGACCACGACCTTGGTGGTGTTAGCACCTTGCTCTACCAGCTGAGAAACAGGAAGTGACAGCTGAGGGAATAGATGTTAATGAATGAATTAGTGAGTGAAAGAATGAATGAATGACTGTATACATGACTTTGGCCGAGAGGTCACTCACAATTCTGTTTACCAGCCCACCTCCTTCAGAGAGATACAGCGAGGTGGGGACTGACCAGAGAGCAGTGCATTGTGGGGTCGTTCTGTGCTGCTCCTGCGGTTGAGAAGAGGACAGGTTTGAAAATGGAGAAATCTGTTGTTTTGCTGCTCTGCTGTAGTGGATCTGCAGGAGTGTGTGAGTCATTCCACAGCAGTCTGAGAGATGTGCTCGTCTCTCCGTCCACCTCCGCTGTTGCGCTCTGGTCATCACGCCATTTTCATCTCTTCTCTCTTCTGTTCCTCTTTTCTCCGTCTTCTTCTTCCTCACACTCATCCACTCTCCTTACCTCATCATCCTTCTATTTTGGTCTCTCTTGTTACCCCTTTCTCTTAGTTCATCATCATCATCTCTCTCTCTCATTTTACTTTGCTCTTTCACTCCCCCACTCTTCATCTCTCTCTCTCTCTTCATCTCTCTCTCACTCTCCTGTGGTGTTTTAATCCCCTCTTTAATCTCTCCCAGTCAGAACATCATAGAGATTAGGAAGGGAAGTGACTCATTTGGTCTTGCTGTCCTCACACTCTCTCCCTGAGTGTGTGTGTGTGTCTTTGTGTGTGTGTGTGTGTGCGCCTGTGTGTGTGTGTCTGTGTGTGTGTGTGTCTGTGTGGGTGTGTGTGTGCTGCTGCTGCTGTGGTGCTGACTGTGACTGACTGTGGCTATGGAGGAGGAGGTGGTGATAGGGAAGCACTGGGGTGAATGGGGGTATTTTTAAGCTGCCTGGGTATTCGCAGGTGGATGAGGTGGTCTTTCAGGCCCCTCAGGGTAACTGATACAGGAGAGACTGATACGGAAGGATTATCAGGAGGCTGAGGGTGTGAGAGAAGCACGTGTTTAGTACGAGAGAGAAAGAGAGAGAGAGAGAGAGAGAGAGAGAGAGAAGGAGTAAGTGACCTGAGCCAACGGGTGCGTGTGTCTGTAAGACTGTGACGGACCGAGCCTCGGTTGCCGTCAAAAATGTGGGTTTGGCCCGAAAGCTCAGAGACAGAGTGAGGGTTTAACAATATATGTTTATTAATGCTTCCAATATCCTGGAGGACTGCTAAGCCTCTGAATTAGCAGAGGTCAAAAAGCAACAGTCTCCATAAATATATCACCTGCTAAGCCTCTATCTGCAGAGGACAACATTCAGCAGTCTAAAAACATAACAGAATCTGCTAAGCCTCTAAATGGGGTAGAGGACAACAATCAGCAGTAAAAGTACACAGAACCTGCTAAGCCTCTAAATGGGGTAGAGGACAACAATCAGCAGTAAAACAGTCTACATTGCAACACATACCTGACAAGACTAGCTAAACCAACCAGACAGAGCAATGAACATATATACCTGGCGGCCAGCACCATTTCTAAACACAGGGGTAGACACAACAAAACAAACAATACACAATGACAAGACAGACCCTCAAACATAAACATAGTACTCCTCAGTGTTCTAAACAACAAAGAAATAACTAGGTAATAAAATAAGCACTTTCTAAGTATATAAAACACTTTATCAAAGTGGTCTGGCCCAGACCATTCCAGGTGTCCCTCCTGCCAGCCTAGGCAATTAGCAGAGTAATTGGCAAGGACCTGAGGTAATCAGTTGTATGAGTGTTTGTGTGTGCGTGTGTGTGCAAACCATGTCTGTTTGGGTGCGCTAGTGGTTGCAAACATGGGACCGGAGTGTACAGTTCATGTGCGGTCGCACCACGACCGTCACAAAGACTAATGGCTAAAAGTGTGGAAACACCTGTTTTTCTTTACCAGTACTGATGACATCCATCAAACCAGTCCAGAAGGGTTAAAATAACTGAACACTAAGACAAGGCCACAGGAAGGGTCATCACCCAGAGAGGTATGTGAAATGGGGTATGTGAAAACAAATACGGATTTGTTCCCACATTTTGAAAACGTAAGTTAAAGTTCGAGACAGTGTGACAAAAAAAGACAAGTAATGACTGGTCTGTGACTAAAGAAAGGGTTGGTCAACCTGGTTACCCAATACTATAACGCTATAAAATTATTTAAAATTAAAATGAGTTCTATTGTTTCATGGCGGGCCCAGGAGGAATATAAATGTACTCCAAGTTGTGAGTCATCTCTCGTTCTGTTTCCAGAGGACAAACACCTGAAGATACCCACTGTGTGGTTTTCTATGGCCGCCTCGCTCACCACTTCTGCCATCAGGTGGTTTATTTAAAGAGACAGAAATGAATTTATGTCCAAAACTAGCTAAGCTAACAACCCAAAGGAATACAAAAACCTTGCCAACAGCCAAGTGATGGAAAGTGATAAACTCATAAAACCTTGCTAACATGCTAACTGGTGTCTTCTGGCTATATAACTGGCAATGTCATGCTGTGAAAGCTTTTCAGACATCTTTGCAGGGTGTTCTGTCTTGGACCACAGAATGACAGTGGGAATGACAGGTGTGTTTATCTGTCTTTTCCATGACCATATAACATGAAAAATAATTCAAAAATGTTACCAAAACTAGTAACCCATTAAAACATTCCTCAAAAATGTGCTAATTGTTACATAGTGCTGCTTTAACCTGGTGTTTCCATTTGGTTTTAGAATCTCAGTGGCATAGTTCACATAGGGAGAGGAACTGCCTGCCATGTTGGCATATCCTTAACCTGTAACTTTTAAGAAGAGAGTCTGTTCATCCAAAACTAGTAACCCATTTAAACATACCAAAGAAATTTGGCTAATTGTTACATAGTGCTGCTTTATAACCTGTTGTCGCGTGACATGGTGGGACTGATTCCCTGGTGGAAATAAAATGGCAGGTTCTGAGCGCAGTTACGTAACGTGGTGCTGAGGGCCATTACCCTCTATTTACTGAAGAGCCTCACATAATGTGGCCACCCTAATGAACCTGGTCCTGGGTTGTCAGTATTAGCATAATGGAAACACATTTTCATCATACACTCCTTTATTATTATACACACACACACACACATAGATATATATACACATATATATATATGTACACACTGTGTGTGTGTATCTGAAAGACAGAGTGTGTGTGTTTTTGTGTACATACATATTCATATATACCTCGCATGTCATAAGTATTCGTTTCCACCGTTGCCTGTGGCGAACACACACACACACACACACACACACACACACCCCCCGTTGCCTGTGGCGAACACACACACACACACACACATGTGGCAACATTGGCGAGACGTGAGGCAGCCCCTCTCCCCTCGGTGCTGTGCCTCATGCCCCATGACTACTACTGAAGGCTCTACTGTATACATGTATAAATAAACAAGGCTTCTGGAAACATCTCAGTCACTGTGGTCAGATACACTTACCTCCAGTATTTCCTTACCCTAGCCATGAGAGAGAGGGTGAGATAGAGAGGGAGGGAGAGAGAGAGAGAGAAAAGGAGGGAGGTAGAGAGGGAGAGAGCATGTGTGTGAGTGATGGAGGGAGGGAGGTGATGAATGCTGCTTCAGTTGCCCCTGCTTGGGCGGGGCAGGGCTGAATGGGACCTTGTGTGTGTTGCGACGGAAAAATACAAACTACACATTTCACTCTCATCCTCAAAGCCTGGCTTGTGTCAGGTGAGAGGGTAAGAGAGGGGACGAGGGCGGCAACTTTTAAAGAAAATAACAACAGTCCACAGAGCGTGAAAAACAGCTCACGACGGGTCGGTGGGTGAACTTGAGGGAGAACAACCCACAAAGCTCATTTAATCTCTCTCTCTCTCTCTCTCTCTCTCTCTCTCTCTCTCTCTCTCTCTCTCTCTCTCTCTCTCTATCTTGCTCTATCTCTCTCCCACACTCTCTCTCTCTCTCCTCTCTCTCTCTCTGCCTGCCTGCCTGTCTCTCTATCTTGCTCTATCTCTCTCCCACACTCTCTCTATCTATCTATCTATCTGTCTGTCTGTCTGTCTATCTATCTGTCTGCCTGTCTGTCTGCCTGTCTCTCTATCTCTCTCTCTCTCTCTCTCTCCCACACTCACTCTCTCTGTCTCTCTGTACCACTTGGTTTGTTTTTTCAGTATATTTGGACAGATATTAGCTGTAATATTTCTTCGCTCTCGTCAGCCGGCGAGGTGATTTGTCTTACTGTGACGCGGCCTGACAGAGCCCCCCCCCCTTTCCTGAGAGATTTTCTCTCCCACACCGCCTGAGAGATGCCAGAGACACACATACACACACACACACACACACACCTGAGAGATGCCAGAGACCTGCCTGGGTCTGCCGCGCATCTCTCTGCCAGGCAGGCGGGCAGGCGGGCAGCGCACAGACGCAGGGTGTTCAGAAGCGACTCATCGCTCAGGGAGGGAGTATATAAAAAGGCCAGTGAGTCAGAAGGCTGACACAACAGCAGACAGCGGTGAAGATGTTGAAAAGAGCGACCATTTGAGCTGGACATGTTTCCCCCTACACACACACACACACACACACACACACTTAATCTCTCTCTTTCTTTTTCTCTCTCACTTACTCACTCACTCATTCACTCACTCACATTTCCATACACACATAAACACATGAAACATATGAAACCTTTGGCTTGACCAATCAAGCTTTAATCTTAAAGGGACTGTTCACCTGACAACGAAAAATATGTCACTATCCACTCCCACTACCCCAGCCCCATATGAGGTTTCTTTTTTTTCTGTGAACCAAAAAAAAGGAGAATCTCTTTTTTGCAGTGTGGAGGTGAATTGTGCCCATAACTCACGCTGTGCTGCACTGACCACCGAACCTTTGGAATGAAAGTCTACCATCCTGAGATTGAGTACCTAATGGAACCATTTTCATTTTCGGATGAACTAGCCCTTTAAGTTACCCACGTCCCATCAATTATCTTCATCCTCTTCATCCTTCAAGTAAAGCTCCAGTCCCCTGAATTTATCATAGACACTGCAGTACTGGTAGCCTGATGATGTCATACTCATAATTCTAGTCAGAATATGAGTCTGATACCACTCCATTGGGCTGTGATTATGGGGCGTGTTTCAACCGAACCAGGAGAAAAAATGCCTCTTTGCTCAATTGGTTACCCACAACCAATCAGAACAACGTAGTATGTGACCAGGGCCAGCTGATAAATTAAACTTTTACCGGATCCCGTAGGAAGGAAGGCAAAAACATCTTTTTGATTGACAAATGCCTTGATCGCGTTTCTCAGTTCCTCTTTCCAAATGAATGCACTGTCAATGTCTAATTGGACTCGAATCTATACATTTCAGCTCTCCAGCGGCAGCCATGTTTGTTGAAAACGAATTCAACCCGTGTGTTGGTGACGTGGTTGATTACGTTACTGTTGATCATCTGTCCATCATCGTATAAAGCCCGCCTTGACAATTTGATTGGTCCGGCTATTTCTGATCGGAGATAGTTTCTCCCCAATGGAGCAATGCCAGACTGAACTTCCCGACTTCAAATGTTGTGGGCGGGGCTAAGTTCGGTCTGGTATCCAGGCTACAGTACTGGGGGAAGATCATTCCTCTTTTTACTTGAGCGAGATTAAATGATGGAGGCTGAGAGCATCACTGTCCGCACACCCTGGCCTTAGACTGATGATTGGTCAGATAGATGCTGATGTCAGAGCAGATCTGGCGCAGCTCTGGTGCGGATCTGACTTGTAGTCTGCCGATACCGGACGCAACGTGGCGACGGATTGTTGGGCTGATAGTCCGATGCTGATTCTGTGATGTGGGCCAACAAATCAGTGCCTGACTGAGGCCTTAGACAAGGCAAAGATGAGAATACAGAATTAACAATGCCCCTTTCCAAACAATACTCACCCAATCACAAACAGTATAGCATACGGAGCATACTCAACTCACCCAATCACAAACAGTTTAGCATACAGAGTATACTCAATGAGACAGTAAACTCATACGAATGGTTGTTATACATCACACATGCACTGGGCACAATCAGTTATCGAAGACAGAGCACACAATTAACAAACAAAAGTATCAAAATGTCTGGGAATAGTTCTAGTAATATAAAGATATCTTAATAGTTTGTCCAGACATAAGAGCACTTTGAACTTAGGTATAGGTAATCGTATCGCTCCAAGACTGAGTGTTAGAGAACAAGTAGAAATTATGGCCGGCTAAACTGCGGAGACAAGGGCAAATGCAAATTGAAACCAAACCACCAAACACAATAATAAAGGCCTACAAACAGACTTACCATAAAAGTGGCCTGTCACATACCCTGTATTTCATGTCAACCTGCTCTTTTCATGTGTGGTGGTTCCATTCAAATGCTATTTTGCCATCACCTATTTAACTTATAGTTTATATTTTGGTTTAAAAGAAGATTGGCAATCTTTTGTGTGGGGCTCGCTCTGAGTGAAAAGGTGGCCGCTTCGACTTTCACTCTATTTCTCTTTTTCTCTCTCCTCCTTTCTCTCTGTTTAAGTAACTCCATCAACATGCACCATGAAAAGATCCATCTCTGACCACACTAAGGACAAAATGTGGCGTCTGCCATTATCTTTCTCACAAAATTTTTTTCCTCTCTCTGGCTTTTACTTATGGCTTAATAACGAGGCCCTAAAAACGCAATCTCACTCCCTCTCGCTTTTCTCTCCCTCTCGTTCACACTCTCTCTCCTTCTCCCCCTCTCTCTCTGTCCCACTCCATCCCTCTCTCCCTCTTTCTCCCCCTCTCTCTCCCTCTCTGTCCCATTCCATCCCTCTCTCTTTCTTTCTCTCTCTCTCTCTACCCTTAAATGATCCATTTGTGCCCTGATTTGTATGGCAGAGAGCCGGATAAAGAGCCAGTGGCAGCTTCACTTCCAGGCGCGTTTCCTTGGCAACCAGGTAAATTGAAGTGGTCAGGCGGCGAGTGAGGACGCTTAAGACTGGAGGTTGGGAGGATGGTGTGGGGTGGGGAGGAGGTGAGGGGGAGGCGAGTCCTCTCATTTTTTTATGCGCTGGCGTAGGAGTAATAGAGAGTGATTAAGAAGCCTCTGATGGCTGCTCTTACACAGAAAAGCATTCCTCAAAACCATCAGAGAGATAGAGAGAGAGAGAGAGAGAGAGAGAGAGAGTCTGACAGGCTTTTAAAGCTGTGCTTTGTTGGAGTGTGTGTGTGTATGTGTGCGTGTGTGTGCATGTGTGATGAGTTACCACAGTGAGACAACATTTTGTGTGTGTGTAAAAGACAGAGTGTGATGTGTTTCTCTGTGTGTGTGTGTGTGTGTGTGTGTGTGTGTGTGTGCGTGTGTGCGTGTGCGCATGTGTGTGTGAAAGATAGACAGACATAGAATTGTACATGATTGTGGGGAGACGGGGACAGAATGTGTATGAGCCGTGTGTTGATATTTATGTATGTGTGGGTGTGTTTGTGTGAGAGAAGAGCAAAGGAAAAATAAAAAGATATATTTAAAAAGAAAAAGGGTGAAGAGAAAAGAGGGAGCTCAGCACTTCCGCTCTGTGCCACCCGAGTGCGTTATCAGGCGGTCAGGTCCACGGACGGCTACAGGAGGTCTTAGCCAGCTAGCACTCACTGCCCCCCCCCCCCCCCCCCCCCCCCCCCCCCCCCCCCCCCCCCATGCAACTCAGGGTTTCTGTCCACTAGTGTTATCTTTCAGCTACCCCCACTTCCCTCCCTCCATCCCTCTTTCTCTCCCTCGCTCCCCCTCTCGCTCACTCCTCCCTCTATCTCCCTCTCTCTATTCCTACGTTTATCTCTCCTCTCTCTCATTCTTTCTCCCTGTGTCTCTCTCCCTCTCTCCTGCCCTGTCCCCAGGAGATTATTTATAGGGGCTGACTTCTCGTTGGTCTGGCCCGGCGTGCCAGAGGTCTTCTAGGGGAAGGACATAGCTCAAACTCCAAGTATTCCAAGTTTCCACAGCCTATCCATCAGTGCATTCGGATGACAGGTGGGCCAGCATGTAGCACCCCCCAACCCCCCTTAGCCCCCCCCCCCCACACACACACACACACACACGCTACCCCCTCCCCCCCCCCCCCCCTTGAGCTGCATGCCCACAAAGTCACCCCCTGGCACTAGCCTTTGAACGTCGCCCAAGTATTTTAATGAGGCGGACGATAGGCCTGTAAAGCAGAGGAGGGGACTACGGTAGTAAGGTTATAAGAGCGGGGCGCCTCAGCGCGAGGGGACCATGTTTGTGTTCGGGGGGATTGGATGGGTTAAGAGAGAAAAGGGAAAGAGGTGAAGGTATGTGGTCAACATGCACTCTTTACATGCCCCCCTCAAACCTCTCATACGACCCCCACCCCTCCCCAAACACATATATCTCCCTCAGAGTGACAGCTATTTTGGTGTGAGGGTGAGGTGACAGGGGTGATGAGCGATGTGTTGTTTCGAACAGCTTCCATACGTGAAGCATTTATTCGGCTCACACAAACCCCTTCCGCCTCTCTGGCCTCTTCCCAAAACACACACACACAGATCTGTCATTTGTTGAGTGTAAGTACTTTGACAGCGCTGACCTCTCCTCCTGCTTGCCGCAGCGGGAGAGAAAAAGGGAAACTCAGTTTATAGTTTAATTATAGTATAGTTTAGGCCTTAATGAATCAATTTTACGGAGTGGCCACACCGTAAGGAATGCCGTTTCTATCAATCAACCTGTCAACAACGCTATATTCTGTTTCTCTGACGAGGCTGATATCCTTCCCGCGGCTTGTCACTGACTGATTGTCTTGCTCAGTGCACTGTTGTGGTAATAAACCAAAGCTGTTGTCACCGTTCTAAATACGACTCACCCTCCCTCGTTGCTTAAGCCAGAATTAAGCTAGCAAGGAGGGGACTGTAACTGTCTATTTTCCTCGTAGTAGTGACATTTCACGAGCCAGATGGAAGCGTGTTTGTAGGAGGGAGTCATTTTCCCTCGAGGCGCAGAGAGTGAATTGAGGAACAGGGCGCGTGCGGCTGCTGGACGCTCGGTGACAGCGGACCTCAGTGGCGCGAAACGTTGCTGGTGTGTGTGGATGCGGTGTGTGCTCCCATGTGACCGCTGTCAGACCGGCAGTTCTGCGGGAATCCCTGACTGCGCATTTTGCAGTGGGACGGGAGAGCGCAAGGGTGCTAGTGGCAGCAGAGTCGTGACGCGCGAAGGCAACTAGCAAAGTGGTTCGACTTGACTCCATGTGCAAAGAGAAATGTTCGGAGCGGATGACCAAGGAAGTAGTCTGAAACGAACAGGAGCAGGTAAGGAGACATTGCTTTTTTCTGCTGTTGTTCCTATTCGGAATAAATGGGTGTCCGAAAAGGCGCTACCTTTTTTTGCGTTTTGTGACAGTTTTGACAACAATGACACCTCTGACTTTCTTACTTCACCACTGACACTATAATATTCACATAAAATGTGGAAATAGTTTGTCTACTATTTAAAACATTACTTGACCGGTAAAAGATAACTCAGTCATCTATAATGTTAGCTGTCTGTTCAGGCGTGAGTTGGAATTTCAACATATTGAAGTTGATATCTCAGCATGTTCAGGTTTCCTATTTTATCTAGATATTTTTTTTTTCAGCTACAGACAGATTAACCTATATTCTATACGTTTATTGTAGACCATTGCGTGACGTGTATCACGTGGACTGAACTTTTCCCTGATTTGTTTGGCTACTTTGCGAGCGGCTTTCTCATACTCTGTTATTGGACGCATTCCGAGAGAACAGTGCAATCTGTAGCCTAATTTGTCATTGTAGACATTCCCGTAGTTCCCGTTCAGCTCATTAACGGGCTCACCGTTTTCACCTGTCTTCTTCTCCACTTCTAAGCGCGTCTACACTCCAATTAGATGAGGCGCAAGTCTGGACTTGACGCCAATTTTTGTCTGGAAGTGTAGCACGCTAAAATACTAGTGTGTGGAAAATAAATGGGTCCCCTGTACTTTCCATTTCAGCAAATTACAAAATGACAGAGCGCTTCCTTGAAAAGCAGTGCTCTTGTTAGTGTGTTATTTAAAGAAACTATATGCATACAAGTTCAGTTTTTTTTCTTCTCAGTGGAATTCATTGAAGTGCCCCTCACATCAGAAGTCTTCATTCACTCTTGACGTTGTTTGATTTACTGTTCAATGTAAGAGTTGAAACCGTGAATGTAAGCTAAGATGAAGGGATGCTAAATTGCAAAGAGGAAAACGTCTTCCTCTCTCTTTCTTTCTCTCTCTCTCTCTCTCTCTGTTTGTGTATCTGGTGGGCCTGGCAAGAGTATGTGAAGGCTGACCTAACAACTAACCAACCGAGAGATTAATATTTGATCAAGATTCCATTTGACAAAAAGTGCCTCATCCTTCAGCAGAGTGCCGAGCGCCTCTGCATCTATAACTCCACAGCCATGCCACTCCACCGCTACAGACAGCACTTACAGTTACAAAATAGCTCTTACTCGCACAATCCGACAGACAGCTCTCACTACACAGCGCTGATTAAGCCACAACACAACAGTGAACTATCTATACTTATCTATACTATCGATACATTTCTGTTTCTGCATCTACAGTTTATCACACCAGTTGTACGACGCATCACTTTGACCACCACTGACTCCAATAACAGTAGTGAAGAGGCATGTATCAATGATGTGAGGATTACACAGCTTTTAGGTATCATCGCCGTTAGAAATCACCTATTACTTTTCAACAGTCCAGCTAAATAACTCACTGGTAGCAGTCATGGCCATGTTTCTCGCATGACCGTCATCTACCCTACATGGCGGTCAAGCGTTGTACACATGTGGGTGTTTACCAGTTGGAGAATTTGTCACTGTTTGTCAGCAGGGAAGAAAATTATGATTCACAAATAACCATTTACAAAACGCCATTTTTCTGCCATTATGTTCTCTCTCCCCCCACCCCTGCCATCAAACAGCATAGTTTATATCTGGGCTGCCGGTACTGACAGTAAGGCTGTGTTGATTTAGGCGGTGTATAGTTTGTGTGTTGATTTAGGTGGTGTGTAGTTTGTGTGTTGATTTAGGTGGTGTGTAGTTTGTTGTGTGGACTGTAGGCAGAGTCAGCCATGACGTGTCAAGAGTCTCCCAAAACCATGTCTGGATCAACACGGGTTTCTCAAAA
Source organism: Clupea harengus (assembly GCF_900700415.2). NCBI lineage: Eukaryota > Metazoa > Chordata > Actinopteri > Clupeiformes > Clupeidae > Clupea > Clupea harengus. The sequence goes on along the minus strand of NC_045174.1, from coordinate 13,786,613 downwards.
TGGACCATTGTCTGCGTGCCCACACTAGCATATACAGGGAGTAAATGGGGCTTTTTTTCATTGTCTGGTGTGAGTAGCATCTACGGATTCATGGAAGTGGTGTAAAAGAATCAACTTCATGGAATCACCCTACACACACACACACACACACACACACACACACACTAACACTCACACACACACTAACACTCACACACACACACTGACACACACACATACACACACACACACACACACACACACACACACACACACTCTCTCACTCATACTCACTCACACACACACAGATGCAAACAGACATCACACACACACACACACACACACACACACACACAGACATTACACAGTAACACACTCTCTCTCTCTCATACTCACACACAAACACACGCACAAACAGACATCACACCACACACACACACACACACACACACACACACTCTCTCTCACTCATACTCACTCACACACACACACAGATGCAAACAGACATCACACACACACACACACACACACAGACATTACACAGTAACACACTCTCTCTCTCTCATACTCACACACAAACACACGCACAAACAGACATCACACACACACACACACACACACACTCTCTCTCACTCATACTCACTCACACACACACACAGATGCAAACAGACATCACACACACACAGACATTACGCACTAACACACTCTCTCTCTCTCTCTCTCTCTCATACTCACACAACAAACACCCACACAAACAGACATCACACACAGACACACACACACTCTCTCTCTCTCTCTCTCTGTCTCTCTCTCACACGTACAGACCACCAACCCCTCGAGTCACACTGCCTACTGATGTGATTGATGCCAAGCGCCATTTCTTTATGGGGCCGGAGCCACGCTGTTTGGCTCTGCCCATAAATTGAGCTTGTGTGAATGTAGGTGACTTGGTGGCAGAGATTTTTCATATTTATGGGTTCGGAAGAAATAAAAAAAGGACCTGAAATGAAAGGAATTTAAAAAAGTGCTGGATAGCAGCACAGTCTAGTATTATTATTATTATTATTATTATTATTGTTACTGATGAGATATCCTTGACTGAAGTTTGACCTGATGCGGCGCCCCTGTCATCACTCGGCAGCCAATGGAAAGTGAGACACAGGCCCCAGCAAAGAGAGTCAGGCCTCACTGATAACACGGAGTGTAGGGATGGCCTTCACCTCTTTTAGACCCCACCACCACCATCCAAATCATGCACACCCACTCCCCAAGCACCCTCAGTTCATTCTGGAGATAAGACAGGGGCCCTTCCCCCTCCCCGTCCTGCGCCCCAATAGCTATAAGTGTCATTATCTCTACAGTCTGTCTCTTTGTGTGTCCCCCCCCCTCTCTCTCTTTCTCTCTCTCTCTTCCCTTCTCATGCTAGCTGCCTCTCATATGTTCTCTCGTTCATTCACTTTTTCTGATATTCGCTCTATTTCTTTCACGGCTGGAAGAGCCAAGGTCTTGGTCTGGTGTGTTCCTCCTTTTCAGATGGTGTCTTGGCTTTTTTTTGCTGTGTGTGTGTGTGTGTGTGTGTGTGTGTGTGTGTGTGTGTGTGTGTGAGAGCCTCTGTGTGAGAGCCTCTGTGTGTGTGTGTGTGTGTGTGTGTGTGTGTGAGAGCCTTTGTGAGTGTGTGTGTGACGCTGTCCTGAGCCTCAGTGGTGCTGTCAGCTGTGAAATTGAGTATGATCATCAGAAAGTGAGCAGAGTTGCCCCCTTGGGGAGAGGCTAGCGTTTGGGATCCGAGATGACTCCTCTCTCTCTCTCTCACACACACACACACACACACACACACACACACACAGCTGTCCATCCCATCATCAAACCCTCACCACCTGCCCACCAAACCTGCCAAACACACCTGCCCTGCATAAACCCATGAACCCCACCACACTCACCTGTCCCAACACAGACCCATTACCTGCATCAGTAACCCTGCCCGCTCCAAACAAACCAAAAGAAGCAAAACAAAATAATTACCGTCTTAATTAGCAGAACCAAATTTTAATGGATATGGAAATGGTTGACTTTCTATCATCATTAGCAGGACTCGGCGATTGGAGTTCGAGGTTCAGTTTTGAGAAAATACACAAACGTACAGACATCTAAACAAGCGAACCCATACACGCACACAAACAGCTATACAGATGGAGAGGAGATGTCGAGGTGGAGATGCAGAGAGATCATCTGGAGTGATGAGATTCCAGGGGATTAGTATCGCGCCTCGTTACGCAGCCCCCCTCTTGATGCCTACGCTAATGCAGTGATGTAGCTCATATGAATGTGAATGCCCTCATTGATCAACGGCACCCCCCACCACACACACACACACACACACACACACACGCACACACACACACGCTGCCCCTGCTGGAGCTAATGTTATTTTTGCATTTGGTCCCAGACCCCAGCCAGATGCATTTCTCTACTGGACACAGGAGCAGTGTGTGTTCATGGCTGAGGTAGAAAGTCAAGCTTGTTCACCAGTGAACTGGAATATTCGCATGTATTAGATAAGTGTTTTCTTTTCATTATGGTCGTTAGAGGGTAGGAAAGAACAGCGTTTGGAGGACTTGTTCTGCTTGATTGGGCGGCTTATTTATCCATGAAATAATATCAGCGATGGTAGGATGTGTAGGATTTCACTTGACGCAAACGGAAATCAGTGTTGAAATAAAAAATGGTGTTTGGAAAATCAAATAAGAGGATTCAGTCTTCTCTTTTGTTGATGAAATGGCCACTAGGGGGTCAGAAGGATATTATAGTATACTGTATATCAGCCAGTTCCAACTGGGCTGTGGTTTCCCATCCTATTTTTGTTTATTGTTTCTTTTTGTTTGTTTGTTTGTCTCCCGTTGCCTCATGTCAACACGACCCAGAGTCATTTATGTACCTAATGTAGTAATGAAACCGTGCTAATGAGTTTCAGATTTCAAATTTATAACAGTCTTTTTCACACCACTTTACCAAACCTCTTGGTACTCTTTCCCTCTCTCTTTACACACACACACACACACACACACACACACACACACACACACACACACATACGCACACACACTCTCACTATCCTCTTTCTCTTTCTACTACAGTTACTTTCGGTCTTCCTCTCTCTCTCTTCCTCTTTCTACTCTCACTTTGACAGATTAAAAATCCCATCAGGAATGAGTGTGTGAGGTCAGCATGCTGTTGGTTTTGATTAAACCCAGATTACAATCTCTTCACTCTGTGTCAATCCCGCGCCTGAGTGACAACTGGAAGCACACATGCTCGCTTACTCAATCATACACACATGTGCGTATGCTTCGACACACACACACACACACACACACACGAACACGCACACAGTATATGTGTGTAGTCCCTCTTGCTTTGACACTACACTTTCTCAGGTGCACAGACACAGAGAGAATAAGAGACTATTCTGCACACACAGACACACAGACACACACTAACACACTAGTACACTCATACATACACACGGACATAAAAACACACACCACTAACTCTGACTCTTTCACTAGATTGCCCGTCAGAATGCTTGATTTAGAGAACTGATAGTATGCATGTTTGGCTTGGTAGCTGGTCGTGGTCGACTCCTGGGATGCCTATAGTGCCTACTGTTCGATGACACCCCCTACGGTTAAGGGGTCATTTGAGTTTAGAGCTAATAGTGAAATGGAGGAGAATGGGGACGAGGTGGGATGCTTTGCGATGCTGGAACGTGTGACGTATTGGACAGGTAAGATGTGGAAGTGGGGTGTGTGACAGCTGTCAATCATCTATATGGACTCCTCCAGAACTTATAATTGGCTCTCTTTTCTCCATTTCTTCGTCATACTTCTTTCTCTTCCTTTCCTTTTCCTCCACCCCCCCTCCAGCCTCCCATGCACACACACACACTCACACAAACACACACACACACACACGCACACACACACACACACACATGCACGTACAATCACAGAGAATATGTGGTGAAACCCCAGCTACTCCAACTGAGGAGAGAGCCGCCGACAACAAAGAGAAAACCTCATTCTTTCTAAAGCACAGTGTGGCATCGCGAAAATTGCTTTCGGGAGAGATCAATATAAGTTTGTGTGTGATGATGGAGCTGGCCAACCATGACGGGTCCATGTGTTTGTACACAAAGCCCCCCGCCATAGTCCCCACCCGCCATTGTCCCCAGAAGAGCGCAAGGACAATCAAAAAGGCGAAGGGAAAAACAATAGTCACGACTCTCATTGGGAGTAGACAGGAGGTGGCAGCCAAAGAGACAATCATGACTCCAGCGTGGGGACTGAATTGTGTTTATGCGCAGACAGATCCCATGTCACCTGGAATTGCAAACGCCACCACCGAGGAAGATGCCATCTAGGATGGCATAGGGAGGGTGGGTCTGGATGGGATAGGGAGGGTGAAATAATTTAGAAATTAGAAAAACATATACAAAAAACGTATACAATTTTTGGAATAAAAGTAATTTACTCTTTAATTTATACATTCATAATACATTTGTATAGGTTTGGTAAAGGGTCATGGAAAAGGCCCTCATAAAGTCATAATTCATATTTGTATTAAATGGTTGAAGTGAATCAGTGACTGCTTGGTGGCACTCTGAGGTGCATGATTGACTCTCTTATCTCTTGGCTCAGAGTGGTCTTTGTGGCTTTGGCTGTTCCATTGGCCTGCCCTAGGGAGGGGGGTTTCTGCTCTCTGTTAAGCCCCCTTGTAAAGCCTTTTGTGTGTGTAGACACCGAAGCAATACAATTGGATTGGACTGAATTGAATTGAATTGAATTGATTTAAATTGACATGGTTTCGGGAGCATTATCTTGGCTTCTCCTTTTGAAGCTAGAAAGCCAAAGTGTTTGTTTACTTGTTGTTTGTTTTTGAAAAAATGCTCTTGTTGTTTGTTTTTTAAGGATTGTTGAGCACATCTCATTAACAACCATACGCAGGTAGTCCTGGGGGCTGAAATAAGTGCCTATTGTTTGTGGCTGGTTGTCCTCACATAGATTCCAGCTCTTCTTCTTATTTGTAGTCTTACTCTTATGGAAGTGAGGGATGAGAAGAGAACAGATGAACGTTGAAGTGAACAGATGTTAGAAAGAGGGTGAGATGAGGACTCTCTTCAGGAAAGGTAGAAATCACAGAGTCCACTCACAGAGACACACACTTGCATGCATGGATGACTGAACACACAGAGACAGAGACACTCACTTGCATGCTTTGATGACTGAACACACAGATGTATACTGATATACCGATTAGAGCCTGACAGATATAGCATTTTTAAGACCGGTACCCGTTTCAATATTTGAATATTTAAAAATCCGTTAATGATCTTTCGGCTGATATACAAATAGGACATAATGTTGTTGTTGTTGTTGTGTCTGGTAGCCTAAACAAAGGCTCTCATTTGTAGACAATAAATTATATAAGTACAGGTATTGTTTTGTTGTTGTTTGATAGTTATAATCTCAAATCTGTCACAATGAGTACTTTTAATGTTTAATTAATGAATTGAATTGTATACAAGCTACAAGAAAACATATTTCAAACACCATTAGAACAAAAAAAGATAATGTAATCTTACATTTTATAATTCAGATCATATCAGATCATATCTGTCTACAGTTATGATCGCAGTTCAGCCACTTATCAACTGATCCCCAGTAATGGTAGAAGCAAATAGTTGTACTGTCAGGTGTGATACCCAATGTGAAGTTTTATGTTTTAAGTTTATTTGCCTTGAAAGAATAGCAAAGTCGGCCGGTGTCTGTTAGGAATTTTAGCTGGCTGATAAATTACATGCATTCGGTCAGCTGTTAAAAGAAATCTCTAAAGTAACTCATGTGATCATGTTGATGGGAATATATTTTGTAGTATGTGACGGCTATATAAAATGATACCGACATTATAGAAAAATGGTAAATTTGAGAAATAAAATTGAGAAAGTTGTGAATTCCACACTTTGGTACAACTCCTGTTCTTTTTAAATGTGCAAGTCTATATAAATACATATGATAAAAACCTGGTCCTTTCCATTCAGATTGATAATGAAAATCTGAATCCCCAACACAAAATGTTTACCACAGAAACGTGTGTGGGCTGCCAATTCTCCCGTGTGACCACTGCAGTCCAGTAACTGCATCTTTCAGGGTCTGCTGGAAATCTATGAAACGTTAAACCAGGTTTATGACCTCTCCAAATATGACATGTCTGCCAGACTAAAACCTAGCCACTCTACATATTCTTTGCCAGCTGCTGAGCTGATCACTTTGTGGGGACATTTGGCATACAGTCAGGCCGCCTGTCACCCGAAACATCTGATTTCTCTCTCTCTCTCTCTCTCTCTCTCTCTCTCTGTGACATCCTATCCCTCTGTCTTCATCATCCTTCTCTCCCACCCATCCATCTCGTCCTTCCTTCCATCCATCCATCTCTCCATGACAGTTCTTCCCTCCTTTCCTAGAGAGTGTGCTAGTATGGGCTTTGGCATACAGCCCACACTGTTGGTGTTATTGATCGTGCTCTCTCAGCAGCTTCACTGTAATTATACACACTTTCTCCATGTGTGTGGAGGGGAGTGGGGAGTGGCTGCGCGCGTGCGTGCGTGCGTGCGTGCGTGCGGGTGTGTGTGTGTGTGTGTGTGTGTGTGTGTGTGTGTGTGTGTGTGTGTGTGTGTGTGTGTGTGTGTGTGTGACTTTACACCTACATATGCAAGTGTCTGTTTTATCATTGTGCGTGTGAGTATGCTATATATGTGCATAGACATGCAGGTGAATGTATCTCATTGTGTGTGTGTGTGTGTGTGTGTGTGTGTGTGTGGGAGGTGCATGTTTGTGTGTATGTGTGTGAGGTGCATGTGTGTGTGTGTGTGTGTATGTGTGTATGTGTGTGAGGTGCATGTGTGTGAGGTGCATGTGTGTGTGCACAATTTGTGTGCAATTATCTGCACTGTATAATCACAGGTAAATACCACCAGCCTACGACGCTTCACCTCAGAGCTGCCAAATGCTCCGTCTGCTCATGCACAGGTGTGTATATGTGTGCGCACTAGGGCTGTCAACGAATATTCCAAATTCGAATATATATTCGAATAGTTGTTAAAAACAGAATTTCGAATGTAAAAATTAATATTCGAATGTAAAAAAAAAAAAAACACACAGCAGCGGCAGCAACTTTGCGGTCAGGGACAGGTCACAGGAGTCGCACTGTCTGGCACAGCCTCACTGCTGACAGTTGACTTGCCAGATGCAGAAAGTGCAGAACCCAGCTTGAACGCAGCAGAGAAAGTGATTGTAACCCCCAAAAATCTAAAGAGTGATGTCTGGAAATTTTCCGGATTTTGGTCAGTTGATGGTAAACTTGTTGAGCCTACAGCTAAAGTAGTGTGTAAGCTATGTAAGCTAGAGTTAGCTTACCATTCAACAACTAGCAACTTGAGGCTACATCTCCACATTTTGGAGATGTAGCCTCAAGTTGCTAGTTGTTGAATGGTAAACTAACTCTAGCTTACACACTACTTTAGCTGTAGGCTCAACAAGTTTACCATCTACTGACCAAAATCCGAAATATTTCCAGACATCACTCTTGAGACAGCAAGATGATAACTATATTCTGTGTTGTTTGACGTTGGATAATGACAGCTCTTAATTATGAAAAGTTGACTACTAGGATGGCTGTATTAATGCCAGTGGGCTAGCCTAATGTTGGTAGTGAAATACTGCGGTCGGTATGCGCATCGATGTGTTTTGTGATACATTGGCCTGTGTGATGGGAGTATGAGGCTGTGAGCGAACTATAGTTTGTAACATAACCAAGTCACGCATGGAGCAGGGTTCCAGATGCTTTGCCTTGCGCATTGTCATATCTATAACTAGCCTACTGGTACGTAAAAAAGGAGAGCCCACCCGCGAAAATCATGTGTGCGCTAACAATTGTCTGGCGCCAGGTCTGGGTATGAGGCATGTTGTTCCGGGGATATACTATTTAGTTAGATGGTCCGCGAGTTTTTTTTTATTGGCTAAGTGGTCCTTGGTCTGAAAAAGTTTGAGAAACACTGGTATAACAGCACCTAACATGACCAAATGCGTGTAGGTAATATGTTGTTAAATATGTTTAAACTTAAATAAATTACCTATACAAGTAGTTATGTCTCATATTAATTTGTCCTGTTATTGACGTGCCTAATGCGCAAACAGATATTCGAATATGTTCGAATATATGTGTTTTTTTTAATGGAATATTCGAACGTCATTTTTGAGCAATTTTGACAGCCCTAGTGCGCACGTGTGTGTGTAGGAGAGAGGTGTGTATGTATGTATGTGTGTGTGTGTGTGTGTGTGTGTGTGTGTGTGACCGTGTGACAGCCGTGTGTGACTGGGTGTGTCGCTGCATGTGTGTTTGACTGGATGGAGGGATGGTGAATAGACAGTGAGAGTGGGTAGGACTGACATTAATAATAGGGGTGAATCAGGAGCACATTTCCAAATCATGAATAAAACTAGAGATGCACTTCCGCAAGAAAACACAAAAGTGTGATTGCACTGCAGTAGTATAGGAACACTAACCCCTAACACCTTGAACACACAGTAGACTTTATGAATAATAAAACAGTGTTGTGATACTGTATAAAGAGCATGTGAAATGCTTTAAGAATATCTTACTTTGATTTGATACTTGGATCAGCCTTGCTTTGGAATCCTCAAAGTCAACACCACTGAGTCTGCTGGTACAAAGAGTGTAAACAGTATGCAGTTCTGATTTAGCCCTTGGGGTTGATGGTAGATTTGAAACGATCACCTCGGTAGCCATAACACTCAGCTAAGACCTGACATATGATACCGTAGGAATATATGAGCACAAATGCATTACCATAGAAATGAACGTAATCATGAACATGCCATTACACTTGTGATGAATTTGTTTTATGTACATGAAAAGCTACCGAATACAAGTGAGCTTCAGACTTAGTGTAAACTAAGTTACTGTACACAACATAACTCTGTACATAACCCTGAAGCACTTACAATCCTGTGCAGACAGACCTGAATGATGAATCAGGTTTAAGAATGAGGACACATTCTTCATTCATTTTGTGCATGACTGTTTCGTACCTTTGAAATCCTCAATGTTGTTTTTGTTGTTGGGGCTTCACAGACTGATGCACAAAAATAGCCGACCACTATTCAATGACCTGATACCCGTCTCCCCTACAGTGAATGTAGCTAGGGTGCACACTCCAACATAAACAACCTTAAAATAAAATATTTTTTTCTTTTTGATGGATCTGATTTCATCTCTAACAGGGATATGGTGATTTATGAGTGCACATGTATTCTGATTATGACCATGCAGTCTATTATTTTATTTTGTTATTGGACTGTTGGACTGGGAATATGATCCATGTCTATTTTCTAACTTAGCGTGTGACAGATGAATTGTAGAGTTGACATGTTGCTTACTGTAAAACATGCATATAACCGTGTCTGTCGATTGTTTTCTGTGATTCAGGATAGATGGGTGATGAGCACAGAAAAAGCAAAGCTAGAAAATACCTCTAATTAGTAGTCGCCCGATGTGCTGGGTTAATAGGCAAAGTAATCGTAATGCTCACATTTAACATGGGTTAGCATTATGCTAGTAGCTTGCCAACCCTGTCACTTGCTATGTGACCATTTATGGACTGTCTGTTGATTCCCAATCAAAACAATAATTCCAGACGCAGTTGTAGAACATATTCTCTTTTCACCTTTCAAGAGCACATTCTAAGTTTATAATTCTAGAACAGTTCTCTGTTTGCAGCTGTAGAACACACTATCTGTTCGCAGTAATTATTTTTTATACTTAATTTCTGAGTTGTTTAATGTGTTTTTTTTAATTTATTTTGTCTGTTTTGTTATGGTTTGTTTATTTATTGTTCTTCTGTACTATGTAGCCTCAATCAGGGCATTGCTGCAAAAGAGCCCTGTGCTCAGTCAATTCTCCCTGAATAAACAATGATGATGATGATGATGAGTTCTAGAACATATTCTCTGTTCACCTTTCAAGAGCACATTCTAAGTTTATAATTCTAGAACAGTTCTCTGTTAACAGCTGTAGACCACACACGCTTCTGTTCACAGTTCAGTCAGCCAGGATTTAGGTGGAGCGGTTTGGCGGTTGGTTAGTATTCTAAAATCTTTGGCTCGGTCCTGTGTTTACATTATCATTTAATTAGCTCAGATTAGAGTAGACTGGATAGGCCATTATTAACCCACCCACAGGGGGATAGACACAGTTTTCCTTGTGAAAGTACCTAAGTACAGAATACACAGTCCAGAGGACGACGCAAAACAGCAAAACTAGGTATATACGTTTATGTAAAGAATAATAGGAAAATATCTAATTAAACAGTCATGTCACACGATGGATGGATAGTGACAGTTGGCTAAACGCTGGGTCAAGGTCACTTAAGCGTCTCTCACTAAACGGTCTGATGGCTAGCCGGAACATTCTGGAGATATTTCCGTCTTGGTTTGGCACAGTATAGATGGCAGAACTGCTTCCTCGCGGAGCCAGAAGACTGGGGTCTGTGAATTAAGCATGCAGGGGATTAGAGTGTGAACTCCACACTGCCTGACTGAGTGGCAGCATAAACATGCAGTGAAGCGCTGATAAAGGAAGAATGGGAACAGAATGGGGAAGTATCAGTCAGAAGGATCAGCTTTTCCAATTATAACCTGAATAGGTGTGTGTGTGTGTGTGTGTGTGTGAGCGAGAGAGAGAGAGTGTGAGTGAGGGAGGTCTTGCAAATGCTATACACACACCCATACAGATTGACATTAGCATAAATGTATTCACCTTGCTGTTCAAATACACTCTCTTTCTTGTCCTCTTACTCTCACTCTCTCTCTCTCTCTCACTCACACACACACCCACACACACACACACACACAACCACATCCTACCTCTTTGGGCCTCTGTGTAAATAGGCCCTCATTTCGTAATAACAGGAGCCAAGCCCAGTGAGTCCACACAACCAGGCCAGTATGCACACACACACCCACACACACACAAAGTGACCCTCTGTGCTGCTTAACCTCTAGCCACATCCAGACAGTCTTATTTAGCGAAGGGCAAACACCTAAACCAGTGTATCTTGCCTGTGCATTGGCTGTTGTTTCTCTTTTACGTTCAGTAGGGCAGTTTGCCTCATCCGAGAGCCGAAACGGCCGAATATCCCCGAGGAAGAATGAAACCAATCAGCTCTTTGGCAGAGGAGCCCTAGAAAGTGTTTCCAAACTTCCCCAAGTGTTCATCTTGATGTTTTTTCTCCTCCACCCTGAAATCTGCGGTCTCTAATCATGTCCCCTGCTGACTCTTGGGGAAATGTGAGCCTACTCAGCAGGCCCAGTGATGAAGGAGGAGGGGGAGCCTACTGGATGCTCTACGTTTGGGGTGGAGGATGGGCACCTGGTGTTGTGCTGTGCTGTATGCTGTGTCCTGTGTCCTGTGTCCTGTGTCCTGTGTCCTGTGTCCTGTGTCCTGTGTCCTGTGTCCTGTGTTCTGTCCTGTCCTGTCCTGTCCTGTCCTGTTCTGTTCTGTTGTATAGTGTTCCGTTCTGTTCTGTTCTGTCCTGTTCTGTTCTGTTGTATAGTGTTCCGTTGTGTTCTGTTGTATGTTTGGTGTCCTGTCCTGTCCTGTCCTGTCCTGTTCTGTTCTGTTCTGTTCTGTTCTGTTCTGTTGTATTGTGTTGTGTTGTATGTTGTATGTTTGGTGCCTGCGTGATCCACCCGTGCAAAAGTATGTTTAGTGGCTTATTATCGTCACAGAGTTTGGAGGCTATGCAGTTGTGCAAAGCGTGATGGGAGATGGGAGAATGTCCGGAGCTCCGCCACCCCCCCCGAGAGAGAAGCTGGTGGGGGGACTGTGGCCAGCGGCGAGACTGGCATGGGTGGTGGGGTGGGGAGGTTAGCTGGTTGAGTGGGTGGGCATCATGCCAACTCAGCATAGTGTAGTGTCCAGAGTGGATTGGTGTTGGGTGGAGGTGGGGGTTGTAGGGCACGGATGTGTGTGTGTGTGTGTGTGTGTGTGTGTGTGTGTGGGGGGGGGGTCCAACTGTTTAACCTCCCCCTGGGGTATGTGTCCTTCCCAGCATCTGGCTCAGAGGTTTTGGGGAAGGGGTGTGTGTGTGTGTGTGTGCGTGTTGGGGGGACTCCAAAACTCTGGTGGTAACTCTACAGCTATCCCTCTGGTCATGCCCCCCCCCCCCCGACACCCCGCCACCGCCCCCCCTCCTCCTCCCCGCTGTCGGCTCTTGTTGGTTGGTTGTTGACTGTAGCTTGTTGTGTGTGTGTGTATTTTTAGGGCAGCGTGCTTCATGGATCGGTGCACAGCGCTGTAGCCTAAAACTGCTGCCTTCTCCATCTGTAAGGGTAAAATAAACTGATTTAGACCTCGCAACAGCCAAGCTGGCCTCTAATTAGCCAGCATTCTGCTTTGTAGATTTGTAGCACAGAACACGGTATAAAAATGCTCAGGAATCTCCTCCTCTCCTCTGTAATTTTGGAGTGGTCAGTATTGTTACATGCTTTTTGAGAGAGGCATCGATGTGGAAGCCTTGTGTTATTTATATTCTCCTTTCAGATGTTCAGTCCCCTACACACACGCACGCACACACACACACACACACACACACACACACACACACACACACACACACACACACACACACACACACACACACACACACACACACACACACACACACACGTACACTCATGTCCACGCGCACACACACACACAGGGTTTGTTTACTCCCTGAGTCTGCACAGGTGTGTGTGTGTGTGTGTGTGTGTGTGTGTGTGCGTCAGCCGCTTCACTGAGTCAACAGCTGTTTGTCAAAACTACTTTTCCCTGTGAGGTTTAGGGTGTTACAGGGGTGAGGTACTGCCTCTAGTAGAAAACAGCCACTGTGTGTGTGTGTGTGTGTGTGTGTGTGTGTGTGTGTGTGTGTGTGTGTGTGTGTGTGTCTTATGGCATTCATAGCCTTGTCAGCCAACTGCGAATGAGCCATCTGAGCGAGCTTCCTCACCATGTCCCGCGTTTGTGATGTGACATTCATGTCTTTGTTTTGTCTCCGTTTGCACAGTTCACTTGTCAGGCCCAGATTGCCCGATTCTCGTTCAGCACGTCTCCTTCCTCGTTTCAGAGGGTTTTAATGACTGTGACTGTGACTGTTGTGTGTCGGCACTTAATTTCAAACGTCGTGAAGCATGAATGCAGCAGAAAGATGTTCATGAAAACCAAGAGACGCACCCGATCTGTGTCCTTTGAACTGCAAGCAAATTGCGTATGCAATGAGATTGGCCTATATGGTACATGAAGAGCATGCACATGGCATGCGTGTACACAGTACGTGTTTGAAGAAGAGCTACACCATGTTTAATGAAATCTGACTTTGCAAGACTGGTATTTAGTGTCTCGTTGTCAGGAAATGTTCCGTATAGTATAAGAAATGCATCCAATGGCAAATAGAGTGGAATAATTACGTGTTTGTATTATGATCATTGTGTGTGTGTGTGTGTGTGTGTGTGTGTGTGTGAGTGTTTGTATTATGTCTGTTACTTCATTTGTTTTTGTGGTCACAGATGTGTGTGGGTATATCTGCATGTAGTGTGTGTGAAGGTACTTTACGAGCGTGTGTGTGTGTGTGTGTGTGTGTTTATTTTGAGGGAGGCCAAAAAGTGTGAATTTCTCAATTTTGGGGTATTTTTCTGTTGACTAGGAGAGCAGTTCAGTCTTTACCCATGTTTTTTGTGTACCAATGTGAATTGATGTGTGTGTGTTTGTCTGTGCAAATGTGCAAGTGTGTGTGTATATACATGCATGTGTTTTTGCATGTTTTCGTGTGTGTGTGTGTTTGTCTGTGCAAATGTGCAAGTGTGTGTGTGAGTGTTTTTGCATATGTATGAGAGGATGTAGACCCAGGCCCCATGATGCCAAACTGTACAGCTGTGTCTCCATTGCCCTCAGCATGTCCTAAACTCTTATATACCCATGTGCACAACACACACACACACACACATACACACACACACATCGTTGAAGCATGTGTAGAAACATGCACGCACACATACACATACACACCATACCATGCATGCATGCATTTGCCCACCTCAGAGGCATGCAACTGTTTAGCCTCTCTTCCCCTCTGTGCTCTTCTCTTCCTTTTCTCTCACTGTCCCTCACTCTCTCTCTTCCCCCCGCCTTTTCATTCACACACACACACACACACACACACACACATCCACCATAGTGTGTGTGTTGTCCTCGTATGTCGTCCATGTTGTCACCTGCTCTTGTATCTTCTTAGCGCTTCCTGAAACTCCAGCACTAATAAGGTGAGTCATCAGTGAACGAGCGCGAGCGGGCTACATTCATTAGCATGACAAGCAAAACTAATAATGGCTAATAATGTGTGTGAGTAAGAGGCAGCGACCCACTCACTCTCTCTCTCCCTCTCATCCTCTATGTTTTTTCAAAAATTTAGAGTAAGCATTCATTTGAGAATGAGGGTTGTGTTGTTATCGTTGTTAGTATAGAGTGTAGGCTTTCATAATCACCCTTGTACCTCACCAAATGGCAAAAATTCATTCAACGTGTTTTTCAACCACGCGTTATATTGCATAACCTTACCCCAGTACACAACAAACAGTACATGAATCTGGTTTTAAATTAGAGATTGGTATTAGGGTTAGAGTGTTGGCTTAGTATATGTACAGAGTATCAAGAGGTGTACATTATACCTGGGTGTAATGGGGTGCACATTATACCTGGCTATAATGGGGTGTGCATTATACCTTTAATGGGGTGTACATTATACCTGGCACACAATAATATGTCTCTAGCCATTCCACTTTGGTAGAGGCACATTCACTTCATGTTTACCCTGTCTGTTATTCTTTCTAAATTAATTTCACACAATACTTTCTTATTTCAACCTGTCCCCATTTGTAGGAGAAAAAAAAAATCTTCCACTCCATGTCAAATGTGTATCTAATATTAGTCAGAAAATGGGGTTAGTTAGCATATGTGTGTGTGCGAGTGTGTGTGTGTGTGTGTGTGTGTGTGTGTGTGTGTGTGTGTGTGTGAGAGAGAGAGAGAGCGTGTGTGTGTCTGACTGAAAGAGAGATGGAGGAACGAGGGAGGGTTAATTGTTGAGGGAGTACGACAGAAGGAGAGATGGAAGGAGTGGGAGAGTAGAATAATTAGCTCGGGGACTCCTGACAGAGGGAGAGAGGGCCCCCTGCACCCCGCAGGGACCCATCACACTTTCTCTGCTGCACGGGCCTCTCCTCTCGCTGTCTGGCACCTTCACAGGTGTGTGCCAAGTCATCACACAGCTACCCGTGTCGCTATCAAAGCAGAGCAGACCACTGACAGCTGATAATGTTGTAGCTGACGAGAAATTCTGTGAATGCCGTTGCTGAAACAGGTGTACTTCATGTTTTTACTTCTCAGAAGAGAGATATTGTCATTTGGCACTAAATAGTAGATAGATGGGTAGTATGACAGACAGATGGGCACTATAGATGGATGGATGGATGGATGGATGAAATGCAGCAACAGAAAGGTTCATGAAGGTTCAACCTCAATCCTTGAAGAATGAAACTCTGAAGGATTCCACACAGTTACAAATGACTTCAAAGCGTTTTATCCACAGAACCTTTGGAAAGGTTCCATAAAAGAAGAAGAACCTTGAAGGAATCCTCTACAGGGTTCTAGAATGACCCCCCCCCCCCCTCCCCCCCAGTCTTCAAAGAAACTAGGACAAACCCAGTGGTTTCAATTAACAGATAAGCCACCAGGCTGTACCCAGCTCCGCCGTGCCCACCGCTGTGACGCTCACGCCCCACAGCTGTTAGCACCGGAGCATTTGCCGGATTAAACTGGGATGGAGATCTCTCCGCTTGCATCTTGATGATTCTCACGGCAGTGCCAGGTGTTTGTAGAACTCCGAGACAGAGAGATCAAAGCTCACACTCTCTCTCTCTCTCTCTCTCTCTCTCTCTCTCTCTCTCTCTGTCTCTCTCCTCATCTGTGTGTGTGTGAAGTCTAGGGGTGAAGTCTCTAACGTTAACGGGCGCTGATGTCTGATGGTTTAATTCCCTCTTTTCTGCGCTTCCACCTCCACTGTCCTCTCACTTTGTTCGGCAAACGTACTCAAATGCTTTCACTCCCAGAGGCGAACTCAGAGGCTTTGATCAGCACCAGGGTGATGGCAAGCTCTTTCAAATCCCCCTGTAATGCTCCTTCTGCCCTCTCTCTCTTCTTTATCTGTCACCTTTTTTCTGGCATTCTCTCACATATTTCTCCACTCTTTCATCCTTCTGTCCTTTCTTTCTTTCTTTTGCCATGATGCTAATGTACTCTTTGTGCCTCTTTTGTACCTCTCTCCATATCTCTCTCTCCATCTCGCTCTCTCCATCTCTCTCCATCTCTCTCTCCATCTCTCTATTTCCATCTCTCTATCTCCATCTCACTTCATCTCTCTCTCCATCTCTCTATCTCCATCTCACTTCATCTCTCTCTCCATCTCTCTGTCTCCATCTCTCTTCATCTCTCTCTCTCTCCATCTCTCTATCTCCATCTCACTTCATCTCTCTCTCCATCTCTCTCTCCATCTCTCTCTCTTCATCTCTCCCCCCGTCTCTCGTATCCCCATCTCTGTGTTTATTTTAGGTGGTGTCGAGGCCCCTGATCCCTGTGTGTGTGTGTGTGTGTGTGTAGTAGTGTGTGTGTGTGTTAGTGTGTGTGTTCGTGAAGCCCCTGCACCGCCCCATGCTCTGTGTGTCTCTGTGTGTGTGTGTGTGTGTGTCTGGGTGCAGTGAGGGGAGCAGCAGGGAGCAGCAGGTGTCCTGGCAGCCAAGGTGCCCATGAAAATGACAGCCATTTAAGGGAGCAGCCATTTGAATACCTCGATAACTTTTATAGGGGGGCAATAATTTATCTCACTCTCTCCTCCCCACATCTCTCTCTCTCTTTTTTTTGCTCCCTCTGTGCTTCCCTGACTCTCTTTTTCTCCCTCACTTTCTCTCACTTGTCTCTTTCTTTCTTTCTCTCTCATTCTGTCTCCCTCCACCCTTCCCCCCTCTCTTTATCTGTCTCTTATTCTCTCTCTCTCTTTCTCTGTTTTTGTCGCTCTCTCTCCCTCTCTCTGTCTCTGCCTTTGTTGACAATCACTCTACTGCCAAGGAGCGAAACCCTTGCAGGTGGAGGGCAGTCTTCTCCTCTCCTTCTCTCCACCACCCTCAAAAGAACTCTCTAATACAGGCAATTAAACTCATTTCACATGGGATTATGGGTAATTACATGCAAATCCACTTCCTGAAAACCTGGATATCAAGTGGATACGTGAGTCACTGACTGTGACTTTGCGACCAGGCTGGCCAGAGAGAGAGAGAGAGAGAGAGAGAGAGAGAGAGAGATAAGGGGGCGAAAAAGAGAAGAAAAGAGTGAAATTGAAAGTGAAGAGCAGTGACGCCAGGGTACTTAGTCTGAGGCCTCCAGTCAGGGGTCAGAGGTCAACGGATTTGGAGTGGTTGCCATGGAGATGGCTTGCGACAGACACGTTGCTCTTATCCTAATATAGAATCCACTTGTTGAGTCAAGGAGACTTTACCCCACGCAAACTGACCAATTTGTCCGACAGGCTAGAAGGCACGCAGTCAACTCCTACAGCTGAATTATTTAGACAGTGATGTGATGCCACCAGCTCTGGCAGCAAGCAGGTCTAGTAACTAGATGTGTTCACAGTCAGAATTAGCAATACAAACAACATATAATGAAACCATGTTGAATACTCACAGCTAGACCATACCAATACATCATCATCATCATTGCCTGACTGTTTAAATGTCCCCAGCTGCTGCTCACAGGGTCGATTTAGTCAAGTCTAAGCTAATCCAGTAACTAACCTCATTGCTCTCCTTGACCCCTCCTTCTAAAACTCACGTAACATTTTATTTTGTGGAAAATTGGTGTAGGCAGGAACCACAATGAACCAGGAACCAGGATGACCTTTATCTAAATCACAGCGTTACACGAGACAAGTGATATTAATGTTGTGATAGCTCTAGGGTTCTTCAGGACCCTGTTAAAGTCAACATCTTGTTATCCGAACAGCAGTTGGCCAAATAGTTACCACACAAAAAAATGTATTTGCAAACAAACAAACAAACATGGAGTACGTGCCAGATGCCATTACAGTTCAGACTTTAGTGGATCAAATGTTCTTCTTCTCAGATCACAGGGTCTGGACCAGACGAAGACTTTGCCCTTTCAGTGTGTCTGGTTGCCAGAGCAAACACTGACCAAATGACAACACTGGGACGCATTATAAGCGGCAGGCGAAGTAGTGTCAGTAGTGTCATGTGCGCTGTGCCAAATACAATATGAAGCCCGAATCATTTCTGTGTGAAAGTATTAGGTCCAGTCTAGACTAGTCTAGACTTACATGACATCATCTTACAAAAACACAGCAATCCTGCAATACTGTGAATCCTTGGAAATAAGGATGTTTCAAATTCACAAGATGCAGTTAAGGCAACTTCTGTGAATGCCAACCACTGCATGTGTCTTCATGTGGCGATATCGATCCCGCAAGATTTCAAATTTGCAACCTTGAAACACAATATACAGACCCTCTGAATGAGCATATTTATTTCTCCCTTTGTCCCTCTACTCAACACACAGATGCTCCGGAACCATGATGCCGACTGAATGCCATTACCTCCCTCATGCGAATTTGATAATTTAAGATTATGACAAACATAGTTAAGTGTATTCCAGTGTATGTGAACAGGGTAGGCTTTGATGGGTATCTCAGACTTCTCAGCTGGGGACAAAAAAAGCCCTCTATGGTTTCCTTGAGCGTGAGTGTTTTTCTTATGGAGGTATGAGGTTTGGGGGGTGCTGCTCCTTTAAAAAGATACACTGCTGCCGCCGCCGCTGTGGTGTCTCAGGTTTCAGATGAATCCTCTCATTCAAGATGCCCTGTTTAGCCTCAGTTTAAAGTAAATCCTCCCATTCAGGCCCGCCAAGGCCCCCACAGCAGGCAGATCCAGTTACGGCCCACGTACAGCCAGTTACTCTTGATACATAGAGCACACACAAAACGCACTGACACACACACACACACACACACACACACTCAAACACACACACACACACACACACACACACACTCACACTCACACTCACACACACTAACAGAATACACAGAGCACATACTCACACAGAGGGAAAAAAATATACAAGTAGTCCTTGTGCAGGTGAACATAGTGGCCATACTGTGTGAAAGTGTGGAGTAGAGAGAGAGAGAGAAAGAGAAAGAGAGAAATATCATTAGAAATGTATAATTAGAAATGCTTGGGCAATACAAAGTTGAGTTTTTTTGGCATGCCAATAAAAGGTGAAATTTGAAAAAGAGACACTTAACCTTGTACTTGTATGGTTGTTCAGTACCATTGTCTTTCACAGAAAAACTCAATAAAATCTATGTAAAAAAAAAAAAAGAAATTTGAAAAAGAAGTGAAAAAATGCAAAAGACAGTGAAAGAGAATGAGTTAATACAGACCAGAGGAAAGGAGGAGGAGGAAGGAGAGGAGGAGGAAGGACATGGAGACGAGAGGAGAGAAAAGAGACGACTGACAGCGGACTCTGGCCAGGTTCTGGTTCTGATTTGGCCCAGATCCGGCGGCAACAGCTGTTTTCCTGGACAGTGAGGGGCGGTTGCCGGTCCGGCAGGTGTTGCTCAGTCGGCATGTTAATCGGGTGGGATTAGGCCGGAGGGAGTCTAAATGTGATGGAAAACGTTTTAGATTACACCGCAAAGTCCACGCTGCGATCAGAGAGCTGCATATCCAAATGTCACGCATGCTGGGTGCACCAACGATGTCTTGTTAAAGAGAGAGATAGAGACAGACTGGAAAAGAGGGAGTGGAGAGAGAGAGAGAGTGCTGTACAATAATAACAATAATACCTTGTTAAAATGTGTGTGAGAGAGACAGACAGACAGAGACAGACCAACAGACAGACCAACAGACAGACAAACAGACAGACAGACAGAGAGAGAGAGAGAGAGAGAGAGAGAGAGAGTGCTGTACAATAATAACAATAATACCTTGTTAAAAAGTGTGTGAGAGAGAGAGAAAGAAAGATACAATGAAAGGATGATGGAATCCATCACTGGCTTTGGGGGCTTATATCATCTGCATGTATAGAAAGGAGGGTCCTTCCCCCTAGAAGCTGAAAATCCTCAGGTCAACACCAGACCAGATGGACTGATGGGGTGGGAGGACGATAAATCAAAAAGATTAGCTGCGTCCATGGTTTCTTTTATTTTTGGATGTGTGCGAGTTAGCGTAATGAAGTATAAATTGATGGTAATTTCTTGATCAGTCAGTGGGAGATTCCTGGCGGTAGAGAGTGAGGGTGTTTGGATAACCCGTAGCTAGTGTATACTAACGTATATGTTTACAGGGCAGGATTTACTTCCCATACATCCAGATGAAAGGCGTGTGAATGTGTGTTTATGTGGCAGCTCTCCTCATTAGGTGGATGATTGACAGGTGAAAATAGTGCAATATATTTAAATGGCAACATAAGAAATGAGATATAATGCATATACATATGTTGATATGTACATACAGTACATGCCATTATTTATTTGTATATGTATAATATAAATAATAATAATAATATGTATAATATAAATAATAATAATTGTTATTATCAATATAATAATAATAATAATAATAATAATAATACATAATTTCATGTTGCTGTAATGTATCTGTTTAAATATGTTGACATTCATTTGTATTACGGAAGTAGGAACTATAAGCATTGAGGGCCACTTCATTATCATCTCGTCATTGCTACATCTTGCCGCATTCAGTTTATTGACATTTGAATTTTAGTAAAAGCAATACCTGAAAAAATAGATAAAGAAAGTCTAAATGCTGAATCTCAATATTTTTTTATTTCCTCTGTGATGATTTTCCACTATCAATTTGTCTTTCCATCCCAGAGAGAAAGACTATAAAAATGCACTATACTATATTATCGCTCTCTTTCTCTATCCCTCCTCTCTCTATCCCTCCTCTCTCTCTCTCTCTCTCTCTCTCTCTCTCTCTCTGGTAGTTTCTCCTCTGATATCTTGGGCGAGCCCTCTGGTCTGCATTAAGGAGTGATCTGCTCGTCTGAGAGCCGGTGATAAGAAAGACTATGCTCTAAAGCTACCCATAAGCCTCCAGTGTAATTGAAGGCCTGGCCTGTCATGGAAATACTGCGCTGTGATAGTGTGGCACCAGCGGTGGTTAAATAAAGGATTGTTTGTTGTCACGTCTTGTTGTTACCCCCGTGTCTCCAGACCCCCAGTGTCCTCTTTCTCCCCCCACTGACTGACTGGCTGGGGCGGGGTGGGGTGGGGAGTTAGTCAGAGGGGCAGGTTCCTCCTGGGTTGGGGTATTGCTGCAATGCGTGTAGATACAGACATTTTAGGGTCTTGATCCAAACACTGGTGTACTTTTAAGAGATGGGTTTTAGAGAGTGGTTGATCCAGGCAATTCTAGGGTCTCAATGTGACATAGATACGCTTCAAAGAGTTCCAGGGTTATGATCTGATAGTGATATGCCTTAAAGAGGTATACTGTTATACATTGGTTAATCCAGGGTTTTCAGGGTCACATGACACAAGGTCACAGTAACATGATATGCTTTAAAGAGGTCGTACATCCAGACATTTCTGTTGCCAAATTTATATGCAAAAGAAGAAAGAAAGTAAGAAAGCAATAGAGGAACTATACTTTTTTTAACCTCTGAAACAGTCATTCACACATTTATCAGGGTACTAATGAAAAAGTTATGAAGTAATTGAAACTAACGCATAGGCCTTTCTCAGCTCAGTTGATAAAACAGAGTTTATGTTCATTATGTTATCTTTATTGACTTTAAGGGTGAAGACATAATTGAATCTGTTGTTTACAACCCAACCCAACCCAACCCAGACACGACCTATACTCACTGTGGGGGATAGCATATACCATGTATGCCACACATGAACTGTGTCTGGTTTCTCTGTAAATGGGAGGGACGACTGCTGTGCATTGAAAGAAGAATAGCGCAGTGTGAATGAGGAAGGTTCATTTTATGGCACAGCCGTCCTTCTTTGAATAGAAAAGAAGTGTCACATTTTCAGTGAAATTACATAATGGGCCAGTCTTTGCCATAGTGTGTGTGTGTGTGTGTGTGTGTGTGTGTGTGTGTGTGTGTGTGTGTGTGTGTGTGTGTGTGTGTATGAGAGAGAGAGAACATTTGTGTGGGTCCGTGTATGCTTATGATTGTGCTTGTGTACATTTGTGTGTATATTTACGTGTGTGTGTGTGCGTGAGTGTGTGTGTGCGTGCGTGAGTGTGTGCGTGTGTATGTGTGTGTCTGTGTCTGTGTGTGTGTGTGTGCGTGTGTGTGTGTCTGTGTGTGTGTGTGTGTGTTTGTGTGTGTGTGTGAGAGTGCGTTCGTGCAGAGCAGATGATTGCTCTCAGAATCACACATTTCCATCTCAATGCTCTGGCTGCAGGGGCTATTTTGTGCAATTATTCCAGCATGTGGCATCCAGTGTGTAGAGGGCTGCAAAGCAAAATCAACAGGAAAAGCCTTCCATCTCCTTCTCCTCCTTTAGCAAGCTCCCCTTCTCTCCTCTCCTCTACTGCTTCATCTCATGCAGTCCTTCATTGTCTGTTTCCTCCTCCCTCTTTCCCCTTTGCGTTCCTTCTCCTTCTCCTCCTTTAGCAAGCTCCCCTTCTCTCCTCTCCTCTCCTGCTTCATCTCATGCAGTCCTTCATTGTCTGTTTCCTCCTCCCTCTTACCCCTTTGCGTTCCTTCTCTTTTTCTTGTTCCTTTCCTATCCTTTCCTCCCTTCGCCTCACTTCCTTTCTTTCCTCTCTTTTCCTCTCTGTCATTTACACCCTATTCCTTCTCTCCTCACACCCCTTTGCTCTCCTCTCCATTTGTCTCTCCTCCCCCCACACATACTCTCACCTCTCCTCTCCTCTTCCTCTCTCCATTCATCTCTCCTCACCCCACCCCTTCTCTCTCCTCGTCTCTTCCTCTCTCCATTCGTCTCACCTCTCCCCACCCCTACTCTCTCCTCTCCTCTTCCTCTCTCCATTCATCTCCCCTTCCCACACCCCTACTCTCTCCTCTCCCCTTCCTCTCTTCACTGTCTCTCCTCTCTCCACCCATACTTTCTCCTCTCCTCTTCCTCTCTCCATTCATCTCTCCTCTCCCCACCCCTACCCTTTCCTCTCCTCTTCCTCTTTGCATCCTCTCTTCACATCTACCCACCCCTACTAATTCTTCAACTTCCCCATATGGAAAAGGTCTGGAATAAGCATAGGGGAAGCATGCTTGTCATGTACAATAGTTTCATGATAAATCTGTGGTAAAGAGCTTGCATATACATTTCATACTAAAATGGCATAATACTCTTCAACATGTAATGCAGATCATATATAATTATAATTTCTCTATGTTTGTATATGAAAGGGGCCATGCACTATATATATAGAAATGAACATATATAATTTTAAAGCCTTTTTCATATGGGTCTCCTCACCACTCCTCTCTTCCTCTCTTCCTTTCTTCCACTCTTCCACTCTTCTCTCTTCGTCTCTCCTCTTGTTTTGCCTCCATTCTACTCTGTCGGACTCTTGCCTTTGTTATGTGTCTGTGTGTGTGTGTCTGTGTGTGTGTGTGTCTGTGTGTGTGTGTGTGTGTGTGTGTGTGTGTGTGTGTTTGCTAGGACTGCTCCAGATGGTCAATAGTCTAACAGATGCACTGTGCTGCCCCTTGCCTGTGGTTAGAGAGGCAAATTCTCCATTGCTTTTCTCTCTTTCACTCTCTCTAACGCTCTCTCTCTCTCTCTAACATTTTTATCTCTCTCTCTCTCTCTCTCTCTCTCTCCTTCCCTCCCCTCTGTCCCTCCCATCCCATCTCTCTCTCTCTCTTCCATGGGCGGCCCATCTTTCACACTCTCCTCCTTCCTACATTTTATTGCCTTTTTTAATATGCTCTGTTGTTTTGTTGTTATTCCTCTGCCAACCCTATTTTCTTCCAGCCGTATTCTTCCAGCAGTATTTCTGGCTCCTTTGTGAGCGAGTGCCCTGTGTTTTGCGCTGTGGTTTTGTGCTGGGCTGAGAGAGCACCAATGGAACGCTGCCCTCTGACGTCCTCACGGAGAGAGTGGCTCAAGTGGCCGAGGCACTCCATCTCTGTTGGGACGCGGGGGAAGGAGAAATGTCGTAAACAGGCTAGAGTGACTCTTACCCATGTCACAGGCAGTAGGGTTTGGAGTGATCATTTACTTAGCCAAACTAGTAAAATTTTCTAATTTGATTTTGTTCGTTTGTTGATTTAGTTAATTAATTGGATTACGTCAATTCAGTGTAAGTGAAGTAGAGTCGAGAAGAGTAGAAAGGATACACCTCTGAAATGTTATGCAGGCATGAAAATCCCTCACCTTTCGGCGAAATTCGCCGTTTTGAAACCAAAATAGGTGACCTACGTGAATCGTGTAGATTCGATGAGAAATGTTTTTTTTTGGGGGGTGGGGGGATGTGTAGGTATTCATATTCAGTGAACTGCGAACAGGTGCGCGTGCCAGAAGGGAGCGCGAGATTCAGTGAATTGCGAACAGGTGCGCGTGCCAGAAGGGAGCGCTAGTGCATGGAAATATTAACGCGAAGTTGCCTTGCATCACCAGTGCAGACCACCATCAGAAGCTGAAAGCACGCCTGCTGAAGAAGAGAAAAGGTCGAGGCTGAGACGTGGCAAAACAGCGAAAGCGGGCCATGAAGACACTGGTGGTTCAGGCAAAGAAGAAAAAATGATCTGGTTCTGAGAGTATTACGAACTGTAATGTAAATTGTTATCTTTGCCAATAAAATGTATTAAAATTAGGGCTGTCAAAGTTAACGCGTTAATCTATGAGATTATTGTGGCCGAGATTAATGCGATAAAATATTTTAAGGCAGTTAACGCAACTTTAAGTTAACATTACTTCCGATGTGCATTGACACCGCCGCCTGCCTGCAGTCAGGAATAGGAGAGACCGAGACGGTAGTTGAAGATGGAGAGAGCAGAGGGATTGTTGGGCGGAAAGTTTCTGTTTAAGAGTGAAAATGACGGAACAACCGACAAAACTAAAGTTGTATGTAGCATTTGTCAAGCTGAATTTAGCTATCACCTTAATGCAATGCACCCGACAGAAAGCAGTCCCAGGTTAGATGGTCGCCAACCCACAATCCACGACTTCACTAGGAAAATAACTAGACCAGTCCGTGAAAAGGTTACCAACGCTTACGCAGTTTAGATT
This sequence comes from Clupea harengus, assembly GCF_900700415.2. Classification (NCBI taxonomy): domain Eukaryota; kingdom Metazoa; phylum Chordata; class Actinopteri; order Clupeiformes; family Clupeidae; genus Clupea; species Clupea harengus. The sequence goes on along the minus strand of NC_045174.1, from coordinate 13,761,163 downwards.
GCCGGTGACTGTCGGCCCATCAACATAGTTGAGGACGGTGGGCTGTCTGAGGTGATTCGAATTGCTTCAGGGGACAATTCTTACGATTTACCGTTGTATGACGGCGAGAGAGCACGAAAAATTCAGCTCCTCGAACAAGCTGCCAGCGTCGCCCTTACTGGTGACAACTGGACGTCAGTCAGAAATGACAATTACCTGGGTGTCACAGTTAATTTTATTGACAATGTATGGAAATTGAGATCTTTTGCATTGGAAGTAAAAAAAAAAAAAAACATTCGCGACATACAGCGGAGGACTGTGCAGAGGAATTCATCGACGTCTCAAACAGATGGGAGATAAGTGGCAAACTGACCACTTTAGGCACTGATAGTGCCCGTATTATGTTGGCAGCTGCTAGGCTACTTCCATTTTAACATCTACCCTGCGCGGCGCACAGTCTGTACCTGGCTGGCACTTTATAGGTATGAGTTATAGGCCTGAGCCTCTTTGAAAACACAGTTCTGCGTGTAGTTTTGTGTTAAAAAAAATAATAATACAATTAAACAAGTGTCTAAAATACATGCTGTCTGAAAGTGATTACTCGTTCATTTATAAGATTTAGTCTTTAGAAGTCAAACCAACTTTTAATCGCGATTAATTTAGATTAATGAATTTCAAAATGTGAGATTAATTAGTTAATTTTTTTGTCTCTATTGACAGCCCTAATTAAAATCTGAATTACATAAAATTGTATTGGCTGTCGATCATGATGGAAGAGTAGACAAGTTAAGTTACAGCATGTCCACCATCTCTTGTGGGGGCTATGCATTAAGCCATTTGTGGTGCCCTTACCACATTGTGCCTCTTATACTGTATGTTAGACCCAGTGACATCAGTGCATAATACTTAGTAAGGAGGCCATAATAATTTTGGACTCATGGCTGAAGTTAAGTTTCTCCAGCTCTCCCCAGGTTGGCAAAAAAAGCATCTCAAAATGCATCAGATTGATGCTTTAAAATATGGAATATTAACATTTTTCTTACGGGGGAGCATGCCCCCGGACCCCCCTAGAGGGGTAATATCCTCACCTTTTTCACCCCTGACCCGTTTTCATGCCTGGTTATGGCGGCCATGTTATGCGGCCGACAGTCCATCTCCTGCTTTTTAAGATGGCAACTTTCCACTCTTCCTATATGCCTTTTATCAACTGGCAACTAATTCTAAGTTGCCAGTATCTATTCTCACTGGAAGTCAACTCACCTAGTTCTCTTTTTGAAAGCCTGTCAAACTTGTCCAGCACCCTTTGAACCTGCCAGGGTTTCGAAAGCTAGACTGAGGATTCTTCATCAAAACACAAGCCGACTGACTGACAAAGCCATTTATAGGGAAGAAGCAGGTGGACATAGCTGGGGATGTCTAGCAAGAATAGCATAGCAAAACAACACTAATCTGCTTTGCTGAATTCTGGGCCCAGATGCGGACTTAAAGACAGAGGCATGGGTCTGAAGTTTGATTGACAAGACAGCTAAAGGTCAGAGTTCACATGAAAAGGTCACACAGAAACACGTCCCTGAAATCTGAAGCCTCAGATTTTAAAAACACTCCCCCAGTACACTGCTGTTGTCGTTCAAAATAATACTGTCTTGTGCGTCATCATCCGATAAGGCAGCAAAAATATTTTGGCTGGAAACATTTTTAATATTAGACCTTTGTCCTGATAACATGTCCTCGGCTTGTTCTGTGCTTTTCACATGCGCTGTATAAGCAAACTAATTATTTGAAATTATGCCGATCTGAATGGTTTCTTCAGAAGGAGTGAATTCCGTAATTTCCTCCCATCTTTGGCTGTGATTATCAGCGGTACAAAATGATGACAGAATGAAATGGGTTTCAAAAGGCCCTTTACAGCCTCCTCCTGTCCTTTCTTGCTCTATCATTATCTCTCCCTTTCTCTGCCAGTCTTCTTTGCTCCGCTCTTTTTTCTCATCTCCTACCTTGCACTTTGATTCCCCTCTGCATAAATCATTCCATTTATGTGTGTTGTACTGCCCTGCTGCCCCTAGCTCAGCCCCTCTCTATCTCTATCAGTATCTCTCTCTCTCTTTCTATCAGCCTCTCTCTTACTCACTCACTCACTAAATTACTCTCTCTGTCTCTCTCCTTCAATTCCCCCCCCCCTTCTCACTCTCTCTATCGAAATAATGTTCTCCATCACTGTCTTTCTTTCTATCTCACTTACTCATTCTCTCTCTCTCTCTCTTTCACACACACACACACACACACACACACACACACACACACACACACACACACACACACACACACACACACTGTATTTAACTCTCCTACAGACCTTATCCACTATCTTTGTCATCCGTTTTCTCTTTCTTTGTGTCCCTTTTTCCCCTCACCCACACACACACACACACACACACACTCTCTCTCTCTCTCTCTCTCTCTCTCTCTCTCTCTCTCCTGCTGGCAATCTCTTTATCTCTCTCCTCCCTCTCCTCTATTTTCTACTGGGGCTCTGGCAGCTGACCAAGTGCTTTTTAGATAATGAGGTGCTGGCTCCGTCTTGTCACTTTGCATGTCGGGCTGCATGTTGACTCTCATGAATACCAACACCTACGGCCCGCCTCTGTGCGGCTGAGTGGCTCAAGTGCACCAGCGCCTATCAGCGAGGCCCCTTCAGTGGACATCTTGTTCTCTTTGTCTCTACAGTAGCTTCTACATGTCCCTGCGCCTCCCGCGTCTCCCTCTAGATTGGACTGGATCTGTGCACCTCCTGTGTCTCTTTGTGACAGTACTGTACTCTCACAGTAGCTCCCGCACATCTCTGTTAACCCCCTCTCTTCTCTCTGTAGGTTTAGTCTCTGTCTAGCTTCCCCCTTTTTGCAGTCAGTTTGGTTGAGCTCTTCTGTTTTTTTTATTGCTTGAAATTGTTCTCTTTGTTTCTAGAGGAGCTTTCAGCAGTCTCCATAACCCCCCCCTCTTTCTTTCTCTCTCTTTCTCTCTCCCTCTTTCTCTCTCTTTCTCTCTCCCTCTTTATCTCTCTTTCTCTCTCTCTCTCTCTCTCTCTCTCTCTGTAGATGTGACTGTACCTGTGTATTTCCTCTATCTTCCTCTGATATGCAGGAGCGTGTGTGTGTGTAGTTTTCTTTT
>NC_045174.1:13725519-13753019 GCF_900700415.2 Clupea harengus | reverse complement strand
AATAATGCCACAAAACGTGTGCCCAGACTAAGCCGCGTTTGTAAGGTACCACAGCAATATGCACACAATGTTGTTCGTTCAGATACAGCACAGCGATTGAGCCGCTGAAGTAAAGCTGGTTTGCGGGGACCAAAGTGGTTTATGGGGACTTAAGGGGCAGGGCCGACATGCTGTTCAGGTGGAGGACGGTGCTTCAGGATGGATGAGTTTTCCAGGAGCAGCAGGTGGCCTCTAAATGGTGCCATGCTCCCTTTTTAAAGGGCACTAGAGAATACTGTCCTGTTTTTTTTAGGGCACTAGATAATAGTGCACAGTAGGTTATTAGGACGCCGCCTTGGAGACTGAGATTGAGTGAAACTCGAGGAGGACTGAATACAGGACGCATATTCAGACCTCTCTCTGCCTTCCCCCCTCTCCCTTCTCTCCTTCCACCTGCTATCAATTCAATTCAATTCAATTCAATTCAAGAAAGCTTTATTGGCATGAACCTTACAGCAATATTATTGCCAAAGCTACAAACATACACACATTTAAAAAAAGAAAGGAAAAAAAAAGGGACAGTTATGTTGACCAGAAATTCTAATAATAGTCACAAACAGAAATGGAGTAGGTGTTTTGTCATGGATGGCCTCACTGGCTATCCCTCAGGTTATGGCAAGCTGCTACTAATGTTGCTGCCAGAGCAGCCAAATGCTTGTTCTCTCCTCGAATGTATGGTATTTTTCCTTAATTTGTAGGGGTGGAGGATTGAGTAGAATTTATTGAAAGAAGATTCTTTAATTTAATATTCAGTAACATACTATTCATTTAAGAAGTGCAGCGCTGTGTCTAAAGCCCCCAAACTGCACTATCTATCTCTCTATCTCTCCCTCTCTCTCTCTCTATCTCTCCCTCTCTCTCCCCCTCTCTCCCCCTCTCTCTTCCTCCGTGTCTGTCTCTGTCCCTCTGTGTGTTTGTCGTAGTGACTGCTCTTATTTGTCCTTGTGTGTTGATACAGCGGAATGTTGGAGACAGTTGTGGTGGCACAAATATGTTCCGGTGGCACATTAGTGCCATGATGTCATCAAGTGGGGACAGGGGCTTGTCTTGGGTTACCTCTTCTGCGTTTTGCAGTAGCGTGGCTAATGTGCACAGGATTCCAGGAAGACGCTGTGTTAATTTCTCTTCCATGGTAACACGTGCGCGCACACACACACACATTCCTTTCTCATCCATGGCAACACACTAACACGATACTTTATTTTCCACAGAACAGTTATACACACAGTCTAGAATGGTCTAATCTCACTTTCACACTCAGACATAAAATCAGAGCTACACAGCCCCTCAGAGACCCATCACTCACTCCTTTATATCTCTCATTATTCTTTTCTGCTTTTCTCTCCCTCTATCTCTCCTCTCACACTCTTTCTTTACCACTCTCTCTCACACCTCTCTCTCACACACACAATCCTTTACTTTGTTTCTCTTTTGCTTTTCCCTCTTTTATTCACACAGGTCTTTTGCTTCTGAGATATTGACACCACTCCAACTTTGACACGTCCATCCTGATCCTGCGTAGTGCTCTTGTAACAATGGTTGCAAAATTCTTTATTTTGTTATTGACGTTTTTCATCCCTTTTTTCCCACTGCAATGAATGGTGGAACGTTCACTTATTGTGATGTCACTTACTCTGCCAGCTGTAGACAAGGCCTGCATTTGGCTGGCACTTAAAAAAAATGGAACGACAGAGTATTCGATTTCTCTACGGACGTTTTTTTATGGATCAAAATAGACATAACATAAGCAATCATGCTGAAATTGGATCTATATTTTAATTCAAGAGCGAGACAACAGTGAGGACGATGAACACTATTGACTATTGAATACCCTATGACATATTTCTTGTATTAGAAAGACTTTATTGTCTAACTTTGCTTTTGACACATACCTCTTGGGGAGAAATTCATGTCAATCAAATAAAAAACAACCAAGTAAACTTAGCAAACATTTATTTATTTATTCTCATTCTCAAGACATGGGTTTCTTTAGTTGCTTAGCGTATTATATCCAATAAAGTGTTCTGATTTTCAACAGTGAGACTATTGCGTCCCTTCATTTAAACTCATTGTACAAGCAGATACAATGACATTGACTTGGAAGCATGTATTCTAGGTATCATTTAAATTATTTACACTGAAAGCAGGGAGGATTGGTAGCCTGACGATGTCATACTCATAATTCTAGTCAGAATATGAGTCTGATACTGCTCCATTGGGCTGTGATTATGGGGCGTGTTTCAACCGAACCAGGAGAAAAAGTGCCTCTTCGCTCAATTGGTTACCTACAACCAATCAGAGCAACGTAGTATGTGACCAGGGCCAGCTGATAGGAAGGCAAAAACATCTTTTCGATTGACAAATGCCTTGATCGCGTTTCTCTGTTCCTCTTTCAAAATGAATGCACTGTCAATGTCTAAATGGACTTGAATCTATACATTTCAGCTCTCCAGCGGCAGCCATGTTTGTTGAAAACGAATTCAACCCGTGTGTTGGTGACGTGGTTGATTACGTTATGGTTTATCATCTGTCCATCATCGTATAAAGCCCGCCCTAACAATTTGATTGGTAAAACCAGCTTCAGGTCGGGCATAATTTCTCCCCAATGGATGCCAGACCGAACTTCCCGACTTCAAATGTTGTGGGCGGGGCTAAGTTCGGTCTGGTATCCAGGCTAGAGGATTGGTAGAATTTGGTAACAATTTAGTCTTTTAAACACTTTAGACCTTAATAAATTGGCCAATGATAAATGTTTGTAAACTTTGTAAATTATGTAGCTCACTGCACACAGAAAAGAAGCCCGTCAACTCATTTTGAATACTGTTTTATGAATCATAAAGCATCATAAATGGTGTATGATCATATGTTCCAGATTATATAATTATGATAATCAGTGTTAGGCCTGTATAATCTGTATAATCTGTCATTTTCTGGGCAAGGGTTAATGATCCTCTGCTGCCGTTGGGCCATCACACTTCTTTCTTGCGGAAATGCACATCTAGTTCTCTGTATGCGTTTCCCTCTACGCCATTGTGTGAGGGAGAGTCTAGACGGACAAAGTCTAGACTAGTCTAGGTTAAACTCATTGAATAATTTGTCCCCTTACCTAGACAGAGACACACGCACACACGCACACACGCACACACGCACACACACGCACACACGCACACACGCACACACACACACACACACGCACACACACACACCTAACTCCATTTTGCTTTCATAACTCCAAAATTGCCTGTTCATCTCTCCTGAATAGCAAATTAGCCCTTAACAGACCCGGTTAAACTGGCAGTGCAGTGCAGTTCAGTCATGCGGCGGCACAAAGACTGAGCTGCCACCCCTGTCTCTGATTTACTCAGGGCTGGGGGAACAGCCTCTGATGAGTCCCCGTGTCCCTTCAGAGATGCTGGATTGCAGTTTGTAATTTGAAAGACACGCTTGCCTTTTTGGCATAAACATAAACACACAAACAAACACAAGCGAGGGTGCAAACACACACTCACACACACACACACACACACACACACACAGAAGTACTAAAGTGCACAGACACACATACAGTATGGGCACAAACACAGGCTCAGACACTAAGAAACAATGAATGCCAATATATAATTTTCAGACAGAAAGCACACAAACACACAACACACTCACTCTCACACACACACACACACACACACACACACACACACACAGAAGTACTAAAGTGCACAGACACACATATGGGCACAAACACAGGCTCAGACACTAAGAAACAATGAATGCCAGTATATAATTTTCAGACAGAAAGCACACAAACACACAACACACTCACTCTAACACACACTCGCACAAACACACACACACACACACACACACACACACACACACACACACACGGCTTGTCAACTATAAACAAGACGGTTTTCTCTATTCATGAGCCCTGTGTACTTTGCTTTGAGGGTGGTGATGGATTGAGATGGCGTCCCATGTGAAGGGTATGTTGTTTCCTCTCCCATCCTAGAGGCTATACTGGTGCTGTCTCTTGCTTCTGTGTTTGTATGCATACTGTATGTGTGTGTACATGTTTCTGAGTGTGTGTGGTTATACGTGTGTCAGTGTTTGTATGAATACTGTATGTGTGTGTACATGTTTCTGAGTGTGTGTGGTTATACGTGTGTCAGTGTTTGTATGAATACTGTATGTGTGTGTACACGTTTCTGAGTGTGTGTGGTTATACGTGTGTCAGTGTTTGTATGAATACTGTATGTGTGTGTACACGTTTCTGAGTGTGTGTGGTTATGCGTGTGTCAGTGTGTTTGAGTGCCTGTGGACTGTCAAGTGCCTAGGCTAGGTTCTAAGATCAGTGATAGTAGCCTGTAACTAACCAGTTTGGTGATGAGTTTAGTACAGTCCACTTCGACTATATTAAATGGTCAATCTACATAATTCAGCCTATATGTTAGAAGGGATAGCTAGCCTAATTATTAATACAACGGACATGTGCCTACCATGAACATTGTATGGATTGATCACCCAGTGAGAAGTAAAATTTTTTAGAATGTTTTGAACAATTAAATTAACTAATAAAATGCTCTCGAGTTTAACTGATGAACTGAACTCGAAAATGTCCAGTCATTCAAACGCGTTTGTGCGCATGTGGACTGTTGAATGGCGAGGCTTGATTCCAACGTCAGTGGTTGTTTGATAAACAGCGATCCCGGTGGGACGGCCAGGTGGGAGGTGTGGGGGCATGGACTGGCCAATTTTCAGACGCTGTTGCATGGAAGGGGATTAATCATCTAATTTGGCGGTTAAGTCCGTAATTAATTTGCGTTGAATAGAATGGGCCGGCGTGCCACAGGGCTCTGTTTAAAAGTGCCCTGCAGCCTTCATAGCTTAATCCGGCCCGAGGAGGCCAGCGCTGTCATGAAACTGAAATATCAACAGACAGGGGGAAGTGTGTGTGTGTGTGTGTGTGTGTGTGTGTGACAGAGAGAGAGAGAGAGAGAGAGAGAGAGAGAGAGAGAGAGGCAGAAAGACAGAAAGACAAAGAATTGCATGTGTGTGAGAGAGTTATACAGAGAGTGACAGGAGCTTTTGTGTGGTGTGTGTGTGTATGTGTGGTGTATGTCAGAGCGTTTGTACATTTTACTTTTACTGTTTCAGTGTATCTATGTGAGTGTGTTTGCTTTTGTGTGTGTTTTCGAGTATATGTGTGTGTGTGTGTGTGTGTGTGTGTGTGTGTGTGTGTGTGTGTGTGTGAGCATTTGTACATTTTACTTGTACTGTTTCTATGTGAGTGTGATTTTATGTGTTTTCGAATGTGTGTGTGTGAGAGAGAGAGAGAGAGAGAGAGAGAGTGTGTATCCTGGCACCCCAGCCCTGCTAATCGGCCCTGCAGAATGTCCACATAAACCCTGGGTGTTGACAGGAGGCCTTCCCACAGCTGTTAGTGGCAGTAAAGAGACAAATGCATTTTAATACAGTCATCAGGACCTACAAAGAGAGGGCTCTCGCCCTGTGTCTGCATGGCCTGCAGAGATTTCTCAGAACCAGGTCACTGGGGCCTCGGGATATGTCTGTGCCATTGCGCATGTGTGTGTGTCTGAGTGTGTCTAGCATTGGATAAGAATAAGGTAGTACAATTTTAGTTTTTTTAGTATAAAATAGTATTTCATCTATTGTGTATGGTTGACCGGGTATGTCTCTGTGTATGGTTGTTGGAACGTAAAGCAGTACTGGCTCTGATCAAATATGACCTTGGGGGGGGGTCACCATCCAGGGTAACTTGCGATAGGACAGTTAGGTGGACCGCATGTTAACCTCAGCCAACTTTTTTTTGCTCTGCGTCGCCTAAAGAAATAGTGTGTCCGAGACCCAGAGCTGGTTTCCATCCACACAGGCTACGTGCTGCTGGTGCTGGAGTACGCAGTCCCCATTAAGGCATAATACCCATAACTACAGACCGGGCTAAAAGGCTGGAAAGCATTCAGGGGCGGCCTTGTCCAATCATAATTGGCCAGAGGTACTCAGGGTACCCAGAGGCTTGCTGCACTCTGGGACTGTGCACTCTTTCAGAGAGACTCATTCGGCTGTGTCTGGGCTTTGCCAGGAAGCTGCTGGAGTCCAACTTCATCGCCATCAGGGTGGAGCTCACCTTTCCTCAGATAAGGAACTCAAACAAACTGGCCATCCCAGGATGTTGATTAAGACACAGGAGATCAGCGATCCCCTACATGTGTAGACGTCTAAATGACAGCAGATTTGAGATTTGAGATATATTTTATATTTTATATTTAGATTTGAGATATGAGATTTAGATTTTAGCTTATTTAATTACTTTTTCATTTAAATTTTCAATCTACTTGTATTCATGACCTTGTAATAATGCTGGAAGGTCAATTAACTAAAACTAGGTTCACTTCAGCTGCATGATATGGAAAAAATGTTCTCCTTCAGATTACTCTAACCCTAAACACACATGCATCTCTAAGCCTATATGATGACCAGTCTTTCTCCGGCAGATTACTATAACCTTCAACAGACATGCATCTCTAAGCCTATGTGACGACCAGTCTTTCTCTTGCAGATAACTCTAACCTTAAACATACATCAATCTCTAAGCCTATATGAGGACCAGTCTTTGATTGTAATCCGTTGTTACTGGCTTTTGTATGACCTTTTACGCAAATGTTGAAAGGCCCTGGTTAATGCCACAAGCTTTTAAAAATGTGTTGTAGGTGTTGTTCTGAAGTCCGTTACGGTCTTGGCCTTCCTGTAAAAGCCTTTCTTGAGAGTGTGTTTATGAGTTGTGTGGAATGCTCTGTGTCTTCAGATGACTTTCTCAGGTCATACAAAATGTCCTCCCAAAGCTCTCTTTAGGGGTGTGTGTACATTATTTAAAGACGTGAAAATGACACCAGGAGGCTTGTTAGAGCTGATTGGAAAATGTTGTCTGTGCTGGAACAATTTAAGTTCTTTCAGGAACAACAAAAACTCTGAGGTATCAGATTGTCCTTGTTTAAATGCCCCCCTAAGTTGTGTATTAGTTTGTGTATTCCACATGCTGTGTGTTGTGTACTCCTTGTGTGCTCACATGCCTTGGGTGTTTTTATCTCATGTGACATAGACATTTTTTCTGTGTGTGTCTACACTCTCCTTGACAGATGTGTGTTCAAGCTGTGTATGTTTTTTGATCCCTTCTTGAAAGACCATACTCTTGTTGTGTTCTCCAAAAGCCTGGAGTGTGTGTGTGTGCTTGTCTGTGTGCTTGTCTAAGTGCTTGTCTGTTTGCGTGTGTGAGTTCTTGTTTGTGTGTGTATGTGTATGTGTGTGTATGAGAGTGAGTGAGTAGGTGAAGGTGTGGGTGTGCACTATTCATCACTTCTGTGCTACGTTTTGGGGCTCCCTTGAGGCGCTTTAGCTAATTCTCCTGTCTCGCGAGTAGGGAGCGATTTATGAACACATTCTCAGGAAGTCTTTCTCTCTTTTTCGCTCTCCCTCTCTCTCTCCTTCACCCTCTCTTTCACCTTCTCTCTCTCTCTCTCTCTCTCTCTCTCTCTCTCTCTCTATACATCTCTTCTCTTTTACCTTCGCCTTCGTCTTGGTTCTTATTCTTCTCTGAAATGGAGTTCAGTGTTCTCTATCTGCAAGCTCAGGTTGACTTTTGTCTGAGCGGATTTCCTAGGTGCTGACGTTTTCAGAGAGGGAATTGGAAGTGAGGTTTTTTTTGTGTGCTCAGATTTAACTTTACACAATGAACAGCTCAAGATATTTACAATGTGTTAAAATGATCATACTGTACTACTCACAATAAATGATACATGTGTATGGCTGCGCCCTCAGATGTAGTTGCACACAGCAATGTTAGACTACACAAACCCTTCTAAGAATGGTCCTCATTGTTCCAGATGGCCAAATGATGCTAAATGTTAGATGACCCATACGTCTCATACTGTAGCATGTGATGTTCCAGGCCTGGCACTGTCTGGAGGAGCAAGCGCTGTGTGTGAGGTGCTTTGTTTGTGTGTGTGTGTAGGTGTGTGTGTGTGTGTGTGTGTGTGTGAGGAGCTTTGTTTGCTGTCTCAGGTAGCCTGTAGCTGTAGCTGGTGCTCTCAGATCAATCCCTTCTAAGGCATATGACAATGCCTCCCAGATATGGAGGTGAGACAGTGGCACTTATGCCCTTAAATTTAATTAAGGATCAATAAAGTGTGTCTGTCTATATCAGTCTTTCTGTCTGTCTGTCTGTCTGTCTGTCAGTTGGGCAGACAGTCGTTTGATCAATCTATCAATCTATTAATTGCTATAGCTGATTTTGCTATAGCTGATTTGGTTGTGATTAGTGCTGTCAGTTTAACGCGTTATTAACGGCGTTAACGCAAACCCACTTTAACGCCGTTCATTTTTTTATCGCGAGATTAACGCGATTTTTTTTTTTTTTTTTTTTTTTTAGATGAACGTTCTTTTTGGCCTCGCAAACTGTGTAGTAGGCTAACGTTACGGTTTGAGTGAATGGTGAGCGCGATACGGCGAAATGGATGATAAAAAGCTTCTGAATGGAAAGTTGACTTTTAAAAGTTGTGTTGTGCAATAGAAGCAAGCTTCACTGTTGTCTGAAAATGTCAACAGGCAGCTGGCTGAAAGCAAAGAAGTAGTAGGCTTACCTTTTATTTATTTATTTATTAACTGTTACGGTTCATTGTTTCTGAAATAAGAGGCCTGACTGCTATGTTCCCAGCAAACTTGAAAAAAAGAAAATATTAAGCCATGGTTTAACTGCACTATAGGCTGAGTCCTTGTTTACCTGAAATGTGCACTTTATAATTTTATTTTGTACCGCCCTGTTTGGCAATGTTGGTTTTCAATAAAATAAAACATTTGCTTAAAGCAAGCCAATCCACTTTTCCATGTTGATAAGAGCATTAAAATACAAATAAAATGATGGAAAAAATAAATAAACGAAGGGACATTAAGAATAGATACAAGTTTCGCGATTAATTTTGAGTTAACTATGACATAAATGCGATTAATCGCGATTAAATATTTGAATCGTTTGACAGCATTAGTTGTGATGTTAGACTTCCAGTTATTTTTTATTTTTTTTGTTTGTTATTTTTTTTTATAAATCATGTATCATGTATGTGTGTGCACAGCAGTGTAGTCTAAAGCACTGTCCTTAGATGAGTCATGAGCCCAGGCAGTGGGGACTCACGTGTGCCTGGTGTTGAGTGACCTATAATTGAGTCAATACACATACATGTACACACAAACTCTCTCTCACACACACACACACACACCCACACACCCACATACAAACACATAGTTTTACACCACTGAATGTCTCCTGAGCCCTTGCTGAGATCAGTCTATTCACATGACATACCCATACACAGTTAATATGGTTTGACGTGTGTGTGTGTGTGTGTGTGTGTGTGTGTGTGTGTGTGTGTGTGTGTGTGTGTGTGTGTGTGTGTGTGTGTGTGTGTGTGTGTGTGTGTGTGTGTGTGTGTGTGTGTGTGTGTGTGTGTGTGTGCGCATGTGTACATTCATTTGCCTTTGGGGTGATTGTGATTTTGCTAGATTGGGTACATTTCCCTTTGGCACAGCTGGTTGAGTCTTATCTCTGTGTAGGCATATTTTGTGTGTGTGTGTGTTTGTGTTTGCCTACACACACGCACACACACACACACACACACACATACATACATACACACACGCTTGCCTGTGCAGCTTTGGCTGGCGGTGTGTATCCAGGTGTTTATCGAGCAGGAAGTACTCGACATTCACAGAGCCGTCTGCATTAAGCCCTGATTGCTCAGCCTTGGAAAGGCTTTAAAATCAATCCTCCGCCACAGTGACTGCATTAAAGACTCCTCTGTCTTTCTGAGCTAGTCTGCACACACACATCTCTCTCTCTCTCTCTCTCTCTCTCTGTGTGTGTGTGTGTGTGTGTGTGTGTGTGTGTGTGTGTGTGTGTGTGTGTTAAGGATTAAAATGATGGGCAATCAGTGTGGGGGATCATATCCCTGACTAGAGGGAAATCTCGGTGTGTACATTTGTCTCTGAGAGACAGGTAGAAGCGCTGCAGGTAGGCGTGGAGTGTGACAGTGCTGAGTCTAGCAGAAACATCACCGGGTCATGTAAGGAAAAAACAGCTAGAGACTGTTCCAGTTTATTAACGCTAGAAAGATACACACCATATCTCACACCAGTGAAGTCATAAAATAACTGTAATCCATATGCTAGAGATAGAAAAGAGATAAGATTAAAGGGTAGACAAGAAATGCATTTCTGCACAGAAAATGCAAAGTGTGATTGCTCAACAGTAGCAGACCCTCGCCCAGCAAATGACTTATACACTCCCAACACTGATTATTATGATTCTGAGCATACAACACACAATACACTTCATGATAAATAAAACAGTATTCAGAATGAGTTAACAGTCTTCATGTATTGTGTTCAAATAAACAAAGAATTTGCCCGATCAAGGCCAACATTTTTATTATCTGTCCATTTGTTAAGTGTTAAAAGACTAAAGTGTTATTACATTCTCCATGCTTTAAATGTAAAGAATATCAGTGATACTTAGATTACTTGCTTTGAAGAGGACCTGTGGGAAGACTTTAGTTATTATGCTACCTAGGCCTACTTGTGAGATTTATTTTTAGTTTCTGCCGTAATGTCTTCTGACTGCATTTAACAAGCTTGTTTACCCCCCGGTGTGATGAACAGCAAGTGTTCCGTTAATAAAGGACAATGTATTTCGAAGTCGGTCAGTCTCCAGATGACCTCAAGCGCATTGGTGCCTCTGCCCAAAAAAAGCAGTCATATTCACTCTTTCAGCATGTGAAGACTGGCCCTTGACCCATGAGATTCCTCTATCCATAACATCAGCTTTGTCACTCATACTCAATTCGAGGGCTTTGGAGTCAGGTTTTACAATAACCCCTTCTAAAATGGCTGACCTTATGAGTGTAATTGTAGTGAGAGACTCTCTAATACTCTTCAGTGTTGTCACTAATGGGCCCACAGCAGTTCAGGAGGTAGAGAAGTCGTTCAGCAATCGGAAGGCTGTTAGTTCGATCCCGACTCCCCCCTGACCATGTGTCGATGTGTCCTTGAGCACGACACTGAACCCCCAACCGCTCGCAATGTGCAAGGTTGGTGCCTTGTCTGGTAGCCTCCACTCTCGGTGTGTGTGAATGAGTAGATGTCTGAGGCATTAACTCGTAAAGCGCTTTGAGTGCTCTAATGAGTAGAAAAGCGCTATATAAATCAGTCTGTTTACCATATAAATGTAGTCCATTTGCTTTATGTGGAGTTAGGCACTTTGAATGCGCTTTTCTGAATCGTTCGATTAGGCTGAAGTTGCAAGAATGTTCATCAAACACATTGTATTTGTCCCTGGGATTTATTCCAGTGTAAAACTGAGTTTATTCCTTTTCATTTGGAAGGTCTAGCATAACAAAGTGTGTGTGTGTGTGTGTGTGGGTGTGTGTGGGGGGGTGTGTGGGTGTGTGTGTGTGTGCGTGAGCGTGTGTGTGTATTTGTGCGTGTGTAGAGCAGTTGGTTAAGTTTCACTCATGAATGAATCGTTCATTTTGTGCCAAACACAGAAACCTCTCAGAGACATTTCAAAAACACCTTGGAGCTCGAAAAGGTCACAAACACACATACACACACACACATACACACACACACACACAAACACAAACACACACACACACACAGCTGTGTACTGGAGGCTCACCGTATACCTTTCACTGTATTTTTAACCGTATTTAAAATGGCTGTCCTTGTATCCTCACAAGGGAAATATTCATCAGATCCACGTCTAATCTTTCCTGTAATCACCATAGAACTGCACAATAGGTTAATTCAAACCAGGGAGCTAGTCTACTCCTCTGCAAAGATAAGGTACATTCTTCCCCCTGAAAATGAACTCAATCTTCGATTAAAATCTGATGGAATCTAACACAGGGACATTTTCTCCTTAGAAATGGTCTCATGGTATAATTACATTTTACTCTAGATCAAGTGTTTGTGAGCTAGAATAGCCTAGCCCTGTAACCTCAATTCTATGCTAATATCAGCAGGAGAGTCATCCCTGTAAGATCAGAGGCACTAGCACAGAACTATCAGTGGGATTGGCCAACTCTCAGCTGCCCCGCGCTCATTGTGGTATTCTGTGTTGCTAAAAGGACAGCCAATTATGTTCCTCTCAAAGGCTTGCGTGCCGCGGCCCGATTTAAACACGTGTTTTAATTAAGCGGCATGTGTTAGTTGGCGGCCGAATCGGAGAGTGCAAGGCTCTTGCTGCTTGGTAACATTGTGCATGGTTGCCACCATGTGGACAATCATTGAAAGTGCATCTCATCCATGGCCTCCTGCCATATAATTTCTGAGAAGGTGATCTTGTAAACTATTTGAGAACTATTTGGCTTCTTCACAGTACAGAGATGTTTTCTTCTGACTGCTTTTATTTATTTGTGATAGTAGAGTTTGGTGTGAACATACTGTAGGTTTGCACACAGTATTTTAGTTATGTTTCTATCTCTATGTTTATTTCAGTATTTAAGTTTTGTTTCTATTTCTATGTTTACTTCAGTATTTAAGTTATGTTTCTATCGCTCTTGTGTTTGTTTAAGTATTTGAGTTATGTTTCTATCTTTGCTTTTCTTTAGAATACGATGAAGCGTGGACTAAGCGTGGATCGATGTCTAATATTTCCAAATATATCTCACAGTCAGTTAGCACACACGTAATCCCCTCACAATGGGTATTCATTTAAACACCTTTCCATTCTCTACCTGATGATGTCTGCTGTCCTCTCTAAACACATACCATAAAAATCCAGCTGTCCCAGAACTGTTAAAACTATTCTAGCCTCCATGACACTGGTGAAACGGTGAGAGCAGCCCCCAGTCAGGTCTGCATCTGTAGGGTGAGCAGATCACACAACACCTCAGTGCTGTTGCTGGTGAATTGCTCTGAAAGACACTGAACTTTGTAGTTTGTGTAGACAGTGGCAGTGTAGACAGTGTGCTTTATAGTGTGTGTAGAAAGTGACAGTGTGCTTTGTAGTATGTGTAGACAGTGTGCTTTGTAGTGTGTATAGACAGTGGCAGTGTAGACAGTGTGCTTTATAGTGTGTGTAGAAAGTGACAGTGTGCTTTGTAGTATGTGTAGACAGTGTGCTTTGTAGTGTGTATAGACAGTGGCAGTGTAGACAGTGTGCTTTATAGTGTGTGTAGAAAGTGACAGTGTACTTTGTAGTATGTGTAGACAGTGTGCTTTGTAGTGTGTATAGACAGTGGCAGTGTAGACAGTGTGCTTTATAGTGTGTGTAGAAAGTGACAGTGTACTTTGTAGTATGTGTAGACAGTGTGCTTTGTAGTGTGTATAGACAGTGATAGTGTACTTTGTAGTATGTGTAGACAGCGACAGTACAGACAGTATACTTTGCAGTATGTGTAGGCAGTGAGCTTTGTAGTGTGTGTAGACAGTGAGCTTTATAGTGTGCGTAGATGGTGGCAGTGTAGACAGTGTGCTTTGTAGAGTGTGTAGACAGTGAACTTTGTAGTATGTGTAGACGGTGATAGTGTAGACAGTGTGATTTGTATGTAGACAGAGAAAGTGTTAACAGCGTTTTTCTCAGGTTGGTGGCTTAACAGTGATGTTTTGGAAACCAGTTTTAGGAAGACATACAGTTTGTGGATATCGTCTGTAGAAAGCCCAGAGGGTCTATTTACGTATCCTTAATCACATTAACGCTGAGAGAAACGGCTGTACATTTAAGTGGCATTTTCTATATATTTAGACCTACAATATAGTGGAAATGAGTTGCTGAAAATATACTTCAGCCAGTAGAGTAATAACAGCATTTCAGGCCCTGAAGCCTGTCTAGCCTCGAGTCTTTTAATTAAGTCTGGAATTTTGTTATGCTGCGATTGTTTATTCTTAGGACATAACTGCTGCTTCTATTGTTGCTTTTGTCTAAGGATGCCTGATTGCTGTGTGGCGAAATTGTTTAGCTCAGTCTCCTCCTGCAGTTTTGACAGCTGTGGTGAAATGTTGTTTTTTGGTGACATTTCTGACGCACTGGAAGTGTTCCTCTGTCACATCCTTGAAACTTTAATATCTGACTTTGCTATATTAATCCATCTCTCGCATCTACTTTCTATGTCAGATGTTGAGTTTACTGTGTGCATTCTTGTTGCTTGGGTCAATGGGTGACCGTGTTAACTTCATGTCATGTCCATCACAGAGTATGTAGAGTGAATTTCTTCTCTCTCTCCCAGATACTGAATCAAACATATTTCATCTTCTAGCACTCAGCGTGTGTGCGTGTGTGTGCATGTGTGTGTTTGTGTGTGGCTGTGCTAGGGGCACTCTGTGTTTACTGCATGACTTCTCTCAGATGCTAGGTTGTCTTCTGTGCCAGACTGATGCGAGGAGGTGAAGCCATGCTGCGGCGGTAGTCTGATTTCACACAGACCTCTCCCCCCCCCCCCCCCTCTCTCTCTCTCTCTATGTCTCTCTCTCTCTCTCTGTTTCCCTCTCTCTCTCTCTCTCTCTCTCTCTCTCTCTCTCTTTCTCTTTCTCTCCCTCTGTGTGTGTGTGTGTATGTCAGTGTAAACACACACTGTATTGATAGTACCTGGATTGACTTAGCCACCATAGCCTGATTATAAATGCTGTTATGGAACCTGCCACCGTTCTGCTAATTGTCACCACACAAGTGGATAAGTACCGCACATCGTACCCGACACTGAGCTATACCTACTTGCTAAACCTCTCTCTCTCTCTCTCTCTCTCTCTCTCTCTCTCTCTCTCTCTCTCTCTCTCTGTGTCTGTCTCTCTCTATGCTGCCTGTAGGTATTTGCATGCGGAAGGGGTTGTGATATGCTCTTTGCTATGCGTGCCGTTGCCACAGATGTGTCTCTGAGAGGTTGGAAGAGGCAGAGGCCAGTACTTACACACGGTGACAACATTATTAGTATTGCTCGCCGCGATTGCATAATATACTCATAATCTCCCCTACCCCACCCTGTCGAGGGTTCAAGCTCTCCCTCTACATCAGCCGATTGCACTGAATATGGAAACTTGTCACTGGGCTTGAAGGGCTGTGGTTGCCTTCTTTCAGCTGAAGCCACATAGGAGTGTGTGTGTATGCATCCTATACATATAAATAGCCTCTTCTGGGGAAACACTCTTCTTATATTTCGAAGGAAATGACAGGTTTAGCCCGATTTTTTTTTTCCTGTGTCGAGGGGTGATTAGAGAGTTTTCCGTTTCGACCCAAGATAGGAATCATACCTGGAACTGTGCCACGCTTAACATGGAAACGTTTCACTGTGGTTTTCCTTAAGTCCCCTTAAGAATAACATTGTAGGAACTGATTTTAGAACCCACGGTGCGTGCTCTGGTAATAAAAAAAAAAACAGGTTCGCCCAGACTGAAAATATCTCAGTGGCTGACAAAACACGACCAAATAAGCATCTCGAACAGTGGTGAAACATGTCCCTTTACAACGCATGTAAAACTTCACTTAGAGTTATGATCCTACCAGAATCAATACATTCAGTCACCCGTGTACCTACATTATCTATCAGATGTTTTGTCGGTCTGTTTCTGTCTGTCTCTGACAGTCCTCTGTCTGTCTCTGATAGTCCCCTGTCTGTTTCTGTCTGTCTGTCCCCCTGTCTATTTTGTCTCCTGTCTGGCTCCACTTCCTAAAGCATGAGGATGACTCTGGTTTGTCTCAGGTTCAGGTTGTTCTGAGGGTCTGTGCCAGAAGCCACGCTGCTTCAGTATGTAGCTGTCCTTTTCCCGTGGCTTTGCTCTGCTTGTTTTCTCATTCCACCTCCCCTCAGCCAAAAGGCCAGCCAGGACAGGCGAGGAGAATATGTATGAACGCTTGGAATTACAAATGCGTGACACAAACTCTTCTCCAGTCCTCTCTCTCTCTCGCTCTCTCTCTCTCCTCTCCTCTCTTGGTTGGCTCGAGCAGGAAGTGGATGTCTGTCCAACGCAGGCTCGGTAGGACACCTGGGTAAACATTTCGTACTTAGTCATTACAGCAGGCAAACACGGCCCGCTGCTGAGCTGCCGGGATGGTGATGGAGATGGGACCCAATGTCCTGACACGCTGCCAGGTGTATTTTCAGGAGCGTCGCTGTATCACAGCATTGCATTGCAATGCGTTGCTGGGTGTCGGGACAATTCAGTGTTTGTGCCAAAGACAACCAACTGTGGCATCTCCTCTGGATGACAGCAGGGCAGGCCTTGTGAGCGCTGCTCCACTTTGCTTGTGCCACCTAAGCTGTGTTTTGGTTGGTAGGTTGGTGTGCCAGGGTAATGAAGTTTAGCTTAATATGTGTAAATGCCGATGCACACCGAGTCACTAATGCCAAACGAGATGTGGCACCATTATTAGTCCTCGGGCTACGGCACAGCCGGAGTCTTCGCCTTGCTCACACCATGTATATGCTCTGTGCCAGTGATGTAGATTGAGCCCTGGTGTCCATCACTGCACTGGAGCAGTAAAACTGACAACTGGCTGGCAAAGGGGACCTGGAAGGTCACACTGTGTCCCTGCAGTAGAGGATGTTAATGGAAAGGAATGAAACTCCTGAAGAGGCATGCAAAAAACCTTACAAACACCAACAACAGCACAGTTGACACTGATAAAGGCTTGCTAGTGTGCTAACTCGTGTTTTTTGGTGATATCGTGGGTGTTTTTTTTTTTACATTTTCGCAGGATGCTCCAACCCGGTTGAGGGTCAAGGCCAGAGGTTGTCAAATGCCACATATTAACACTAGCACCTTAGCCAGTGATGTTATACCTGTTTTTATAACAATCATCTTTTCCTCTCTCGCTCTCTGTCTCGTTCTCTCTCGCAATGATCTTTTCCTCTGTAATCGACTCTCTATTCTGTTTCTCTGCTCCTCTCTTTCAGGCATGAAGCGCCCATTTAGCCCCGCCCTATCCGAAAATGGCCACGTGGACACGGCAAGCGAGCTCCACGGGGGCGGTCGTCACGGCGACGGGGCGGCCTCCTTGGACTCGTGCGAGCGCGACCCGCGGCCGAAGCGGGAGCGCAAGCAGCGGACGCTGACGCTGTGCGAGGTGTGCAACATCCAGCTGAACTCCAGCGCCCAGGCGCAGATCCACTACAACGGCAAGACCCACCAGAGGAGGCTGAAGCAGGCCAGTCTGGGCAAGGGCCACGCAGGAGGGGGGGGGGGAGGAGGGTCTGGCAGCAAGAACAACACAGGTAAGAGTTGTCTGTCTGTCTGTCTGTCTGTCTGTCTCTTTCTCTGTCTCTCTCTCTCTCTGTCTCTCTCTCTCTCTCTCTCTCTCTCTCTCTCTCTCTCTCACACACACATGACTTTACTTCTCTCTCGCTCAAACACACACAGTTCCCCCTTTGATCCCCTCTTGCTGTACTCTTTTTCTTTCTCTCTTTCTTCCCCTCTCCTTTTTCCACATCCCACCATTTTTTTTCTTCTCCTGTTCCCATTCTCTTTCACTCTCATCCTTATCTTACTGTTCCATGTCTTTATTTTTTTCTTTCTTCACTACTCCTCTTCTCTTTCCGTCTCACTCATCCCCTCAGTCTTTCTTCCTTTTCTTTCTATATTTCTGTCTCTGACTTCTCTCTTTTTTTTTTCTTCTTCTCTCTTTTTTCCCTCCTTTCTCTTCCTCTTTTTTATATTTGTATATCCTCTGCATCCCTCTATTCCATCCCTCTCTTCCCTCCCTCTCTTCTCTCTGTACTCCACCTTCCCTCCGTGGGCCACAGAACTCGTCATCTCATGTCACTCCACTCACCCCGCCTCAGACTCTGTAGCACGCCGCGCGGAACAAAGTTTCTCACGTGCCCCCCCCACCCCACCCACTCTGCAAGACACTCTGAAAAGCTATTAAACTAGCGTTTACCCCCCGATGTGAGTCATTGCCGTGGCAACAGGCTTCTGGAGCACACCGGGGCCCCGAGAGCGCCGGCGGACACCCGTGAAAGCGAGGCGTGTTGCTTCAGGGGGTAAATTCAATTAACACTCGCTGCCTCTTAAAGGCATAAACGGGAAGAGCGTGATTTTAGTTTTGCCTCCCAGTGTGGGCGCCAACCCCCTCCTCCAAATAAGACCAAAGGAGCTTCTGGTTTGTTTCATCTTTTGCTTTTTCTCTTGCCTTTTTTTCCCCCTCTTCTGTCGTCTTGCTGTGTTTTGATTCAGTCCATTTCCTCAAATGCATTAAAAAAAGTCTGTTTGAGAATTATTTGATTCTAAACAACTTATGGTTCATGTGGAAAAATGGCCAGCTGTTTCAACAGGGTTTTTCTGTGGCCCTATTTGTAGGCCAGGGTGCTAACAACATCAGAAGTCAAAAGTTGAGTCCCCAGTGACATGCCCATACTAATAATATGCATGCCTTGGCTGTACTTTGAATAATAGTGTCTGCCACATCATAAGATGGTGTAAACAATGACGGCCATCACACAGAGTAACTGGTGACCCTCTTAAATTAGATCACCGTCACATAGTTAACACATTTATTCAGCTGCCTCAAAATGGCAGGGTTTTTAAAGTTGACCTTCACACATCCATGCAGCAATCATACTCTAACAGAAACACAACATTTGTGTGGAAGTGTGAAAAATTGCGCTGTGAACCAGATTTCTCCTCCTCTCCTCTCCTCTCCTCTCTTCCCTCTCCTG
Source organism: Clupea harengus (assembly GCF_900700415.2). Classification (NCBI taxonomy): domain Eukaryota; kingdom Metazoa; phylum Chordata; class Actinopteri; order Clupeiformes; family Clupeidae; genus Clupea; species Clupea harengus. The sequence goes on along the minus strand of NC_045174.1, from coordinate 13,734,264 downwards.
TCCTCTGCCCTCTCCTCTCTGTGAAGCCTCTTGAGCACTGTGGTGTGTGTGTGTGTGTGTGTGTGTGTGTGTGTGTGTGTGGGGGGGGGGGGGGGGGTTATTTCAGGTTATTTCAGCTCCCACCTTGCTGGAGGGGTTTCCAGGTGCCGAAACGATTCTCTCTGGCACTTCAGCTCCATCTCTCTCTTTTTTCCTACTCTTTCTCTCTAGCTCTCTCCCTCTCTCTATCTCTACCTTTCTCTCTCTTTCTCTCTCTCTCTCTCTCTCCCTCTTCCTCTGTCTCGCTCCCTCTCAAGCAGTACCAGGAGAGGATGATGCAACACACACAACATTACCCTATTCGTTCCACTTCAGCTGACTCCAGAACGGACTCGGCCCAGGTCTGGCCCATGTGTGGTGGGTCCACGCCCGATCGGGCCCCAGTCCGCTCCAGCGTCTGCTCCTATCTCAAGGAAGCTCCTTAACCCTTTTTAGGACTACCATCACAATAAGAGATTAGAATATAGCCCACTGAACGCTCCATTTCATGATATAATAATGAACTGTAAATTCTAGATAATGTAGGGTAGAGTTCTGGAATGACTTGCAAAAAAACAAACCCTCACTCAATCCTCAAAGGGATAAGCTGCTACAAGAACCCAGACAGCCCCAGAGCCATAGACACAGCGCTGATCCCAGCACCTGCAGATGATGATACTCTCAATATATGCACGCTGGCCCCTCCACATGTGCGAATGCAACCATTTCAATTATTTAGACATAATCATCATTGACACGGTTGCGGTTATACAACTACATGTTGTATAAGTATGTTATTGGTTATATAAGCACCACAGCTCTCACAACAGTAATGTAGCATTATGGTTGTTTGTACACATGTCGGTTATAAATATATGTGGTGTATCACTGTTTGAGTCAGAATGATGTCGTCATAGCAGGGTCATAGCAGTGGCGTTGTGTATAGTATGCATAAGTACTGTGTATGTGTGTGTTTGTGTGTGTGTGGTACTGGGGACGGTGTTTATAGGCAAAAGTGTGCATTCATAGGCGCATCATCGTGTGGGCACTCCCCTCTTTATGACCGTTATCTATGTAATAAGCAGGGGTGTGCACGGATAATCAAATGTATAACCGTATTCAGCATAACCATTCGGGTACCAGCATCCCTATTCTGTTTTACTGTACATGGGTCATTTTGAGAAAATATGGAATACTAAGCAAATACTCACTTCATATGATTATATTGTTAATTTGTGGAGATGTGCACACTCACAACTATTTTAGTGTTCATTTGTGGAGTGAGATGTCCAATCCTATGTTAACAAACATTGTGGCACGTGAACAGTCGGCTAGTAACATTACCTTGCATTAGCATCTAGGTAGCTGTTAAGCCACATATCCACGGATCCCCAGTAATGGTAGTAGCAAATAGTTGTGCTGTCAGGTGTGATACTAATAAGAAACAAAATCCCAATGTGAAATTGTATGTTTTATTTAAGGCAAGAGATTGTCAATAACTTAATATGCCTCGAAAGCATAGCCAAGTCGGTGTCTGTTAGGAATTTTTATTACATGGCTCCTCAGAAAGTTTCATTGAATTGATGGGCCATCCCAACCGATATTTCTTTATAATGATCGTTGCAAAAAAAATCAATGACTGCTTCCATTGGCAAGGGGTTTTGTGCTTCGTATTTCATATCATTCCGCAAGATGCACGTTAATTTCTCACCTAGAACTATTTTTGAGGAAGCCACAAATCGGCAACAAAATCATTTAAAAATTAATTTAGGAGGAATGTCTTTGTTTTGGTAAATAACCATACAATAAGCGGGTGCTGTGTGCCGGGATCCTGTTCATCTTGGGATTTATTTTCCGATACTAACAGGCAGACTATACATTATCCCTAACTAAGTGCTGGATGATACATGTATTCAGTCAGTTGTCTTTTTTTTAATAAATCTCTAAAGTGATGTAATTATATTGATGGGAATATATTTTGTGGTATGTGACTGTTGCAGTGTAAACTAAATCATACTGCCACATTGAAACATGTTTATTTAATAATATTGAGAAAGTAACAAAGTAGTTAGTCTATGGAAGCCACGGAGCACAGAGGTATTGGTCTATAGAAACTCACAAGAAAAGGTTGAACTACTTTCCTGGTCCTTTTTCATCTGCTGTACCCTTACGACCTGTTCAAATATCAGAAACGCTTAATATGCTCACCCCTGGTAATAAGCAGCTAGTAATGCAGAGTCTTCCTCTTCTCCTAATACATATCACATTTTCTTGTGCTCTTCAATTTCATCAAGTTTTTGATGTATAGCTTCAGATTTTGGGTAGAAGTTGGATCAAATGTCTTTGGAATTTGGACAGTGGGTGAAGAAGTGTGGCTCTTACTGTCATTGTACACACACAGTACACACACAGGACACACACAGTACACACACAGAACACACAGTACACACACTGTACACACACACAGCCTGTGTTCTTTGGGCATCCAGGTCTGCCTGTGTCTGCCCATTTCTTCTGCCAGGCTGTGATTGCTGAGCGTGCACTTTGTCATTGTTTTTCTAAACTTACAGTCCATTGTCCATTGTTACCATTGTCAGTTATTTTGCTAATATTTTGTATTCTCTGTTTTAGGGCCGATTAACATTGTAGTTTTCTTTGTTTTTGTGTTGTTTCATTTCAATAAGTCAGATTTTTTTCTATGCTCTCTCTCTCCCCCTCTAGCTCCCTCCCCCTCTCTCTCTCTCCCTCTCTCCCTCTTTCTCTCTCCCTCTCTCTCTCTCTTTTCTATCTCTCTCCCTCCCTCTCTCCCTCTCTCTCTCTCTTTCTCTCTATCTCTCTCTCCATACCGCAGCAGGAGAGATAGTGGTGCTATCAGTGCAGGCGATCTGTGCTCAGCAGTGCAGATCAAAGCAGGCCTTTCACTGGAGGCAGCCAGTCACCCTCACAAATTACATCTGGGATGGGAAATCAGTCACAGTTACACCTCCTCCTCCCTCCCTCACTCCCTCCCTCTCTCTCTCCCTCACTCACTCCCTCTCTCTCTTGCTCTCTCTCCCATCTCTCACCACCACCCCATTTTTTCTGTTATCTCTCTTTCTGTATCTACTCTTCACTCTCTCCCTTACTCACAATTGCATCTCCTCCTCCTAACTTGTTTTCTCTCCCCCATCGCTCTTTTTCTCCTCCTTACTCTCTCTCTCTCTCCCTCTTTTCTGTTATCTATCTCTCTTTCTTTATCCATGTATTCCTCACTCTCTCCTTCAGTCACAGTTACACCTCTTCTCCCTCCTTCACTCGCTCCCTCCCTCTCTCTCCCATCCCTTCTTTTCCCCTTTGCCTGCTCCTCCTCTCTCTCCCTCTCTTCTATCGTTCATCTATTCTTCTCTGTCACGGTCACTCCTCCCTCTCCTCCCTCTCGGCCTTCCTCATCATTGCCTGTTCTTTACTCTTATCTTTATTATCCCTCTGCATCTATATCCATCTCTCTCTCTCTCTCTCCCCCTCTCTCTCTCTCTCTCCCTCTCGCTCTCCCTCTCCCACTCCTTCTCTCTCTCTTTCTCTCTCTCCCCCCCCCCCCCCTCTCTCTCTCTCTCTGTGCTGCTGGTGCACTCCTTGTCTGTGTGTGTGTTTTATTTAGTGGTAAAGGTCACACCTTCGCTGTCGTTGTTGAGCAGTGTGCAATCTCACCGGACAGAGGCATCAAAGCCGACGGAAAGTCAACAGTAATAAGTTGCTGTTTGTGTTGGCGAGACTAGCCAGTGTGGGCCAGGCTCTGCTGAGGACAGCCCGGCCCATTCACCAAAGTTTGCGTGACGGACGGAAGGTTCTGGAGTGAGGCCGGGGGGAGCGGGAAGTGCTGTGTGTGGTGGAACTGTGTGTTAGAGTGTTGGTTAAAGTTGAGTAAGCATATGCCTCAACCGGCACAGGTCTCCCGTGACAACGCAGGCTTTTTTGACAGAGTTTGTTTTGCTTCTGTTTTTTTCAGTCCTCTCTGTGTGTGTGTGTGTGTGTGTGTGTGTGTGTGTGTGTGTGTGTGTGTGTGTGTGTGTGTGCGCTGCACCTGATCTAACATACTGCTGACTTAAGGCCTGACACTCTACAGCCCTTCTGTCAGAAAGAGTCTTGGTCCTCAGAGGCTTGGTGTGTGTGTGTGTGTGTGTGTGTGTGTGTGTGTGCGCTTCCTTGCATGCATGTGCTTCTTTGAATGTGTTTATTCTCCATGTGTACATTTCATTTGTGTATTTAGGTGTGTATTTGTGAGGGTGTGTGTGTGTGTGTGTGTGTGTGTTTGTATGTGTTTGTGGATGTGTGCGCGTGTGTGTGTGCACGAGTGTGTGTGTGTTTGTGTGTGTGTGCACGTGTGTGTGTGCGTGAGTGTGTGTGCGCGCGTGTGTGTGTGTGTGTGTGTGTGTGTGTGCGCGCGCACGTGTGTGTGTGTGTTTGTGTGTGTGTGTGCTTGTGTGTGTGTTTGTGTGTGTGTGTTTGTGTGTGTGTGTGTGTGTGTGTTTACCCCTCCAGTAAGATGACTGCATTACTGGCCCGATTGTCATTGGACATGAAACATGAAGTGAAGGTCCTCAAGGACATGGTGGCCTCAGGCCTCTGTGTGTGTGTGTGTGTGTGTGTGTGTGTGTGTGTATGTCTGTCTCTGTGTGTGTGTGTGTGTGTGTGTGTGTGTGTGTATACATATGTGTATGGTCGCTGGAATGAGGGACTGGACACCAGGGGGCTTTCAAATGATCAAATCAGAAGCCACTGACCATATCCAAGGACAAACAGAGCTCCCTGTCTCTTTCGCTTTCTCTCTTTCTTTCCTTCTCTCTTTCTCTCTCGCTCTCAGTCTCTCTCTCTCACACAAACACACACACACACACATGTCTTCACAAAACAGCATCAAATCATGCATACGGAGAAACACATCTCACACACTCACATATTCACACAGACTTACAGACACAGGCACTTTACATAAATGCAAGCACATGTGCAAGCACACCCACACACACACATGTGCAAGCACACCCACACACACACATGTGCAAGCACACCCACACACACACATGTGTGCACACACACACACTGCTTTTGGCAAAGCAATTCAGCAGAAGGTTTTGTCTACACTGGCTACACCTCCCCACTGTTACACAGATAAACACATCCGCATATGCTGTGTGTGTGAGTGTGTGTGTGCGTGTATAGATACCCATCCACATATGTTGTGCCCACACACCGAAGCGTGTCACATTCGCAAGGACAAACAAACCCACACTTTAGCATAAATTAACACAAAGACCAACAAACGCAAACTTTTGCATAAATAGCAGCGATAGGCAACCTCTGAACAGATTGTTTTGTCTGTGACATCACAGTCCTCTTCGTCATCATTGACGTCATCTTCATTATCATCGTCTCTCTGATGTAAAACTTGTTGAAACACTTTTTTCCACTTTTATCAGTCATGTTTTCACTCTTCTCTTTTTTCATATATTGAAATGTCTCAGAAGACACCACTTTGATAAAAACACAATTTTATAAATATATTTAAACTATTTCAACACCACAGAAAACAACACTAACAAGTACTCTGTCACTGTTTCTATACCTCTCTCTCTATTTTTTCTATACCTCTCTTTCTTCACTCTCTCCTTCTTTGGCTGTCCTTCTCTGTTTTTCTCTCAGTCTTTCTCTCTCTCTCTCGCTCTCTCTCTCTCTCTCTCTCACACACACACACACACACACACACACACACACACACACACACACCCAAATGAATGCCTTCCCAAAATAGCAACAAATTCAAATACATTCAGAGAGACATCTGTTTTGCTTTTCTTCTCTCTTTCTTTCTCTTCCTACCTCTCACTCCTTTACTCATCCTCTCTCTGCATCTATCCCTTTCACTGCATCTCACCATTTTTCTTTCTCCCTCATATCCCTCTCTCCCCCCTCTGTCTCACTCCTTTCCTTATTCTCTCTACCCTGACTTCTTTTCTTATTCTCTCTCTCTCTCTCTACCTTTCTCTCTCTCTCTCTATCACTTTCTACCCCTCCCTCTCTCCCCCCCCCTCTCTCTCTCTCTCTCTCTCTCTCTTCTCCATCCTCCCTCCCCCCTGCCCTGCTCCCTGTCTGTGTCTCTTTGATGACTGAGTGAGCAAGTGGGGACCGACAGGCTGGGTGGTGCGTTAAACTGACTGTTGGTTTAATTTAATCTCCTGTGTGTAAATTGGAGCGCTAGTAATCTCCGCCTGGCGCTGCTTTCTCCACAACCAGCCTCTTTGATTTGTTGTAATGAAGTGTGTGTTTCTTTATGTGTGTGTGTGTGTGTGTGTGTAAGCGAGCGTGAGTTAGTGTGTGCATGTGTGTGGACATATGAGTGTGTGTGAGCATGTACATGCAGTTGTGTATGTTTGTGTGTATATGCGCATTTGTGTATGTGTGTATATGTGTGTGTGTGTGTGTGTGTGTGTAAGCGAGCGTGAGTTAGTGTGTGCATGTGTGTGGACATATGAGTGTGTGTGAGCATGTACATGCAGTTGTGTATGTTTGTGTGTATATGCGCATTTGTGTATGTGTGTATATGTGTGTGTGGTGTGTGTGTGCGCGTGCGTGTGTGCGTGCGTGTGTCTGCGAATTAATTAAAAACACTTTGATTTGCTGTCATAACTATGAGGATAAGACTTCAGACGGCAGAGAAGCAAGAGAAATGATGAGGTCTTTAGTCTCTCTTTCATGCTAGACTATGTGGAGTGGCAGAGCAGAATGGATGAGTGAGTGTGTGTGTGTACAGATGTAGGCCTTCAGAGAGTGTGTGTGTGTGTGTGTGTGTGTGTGTGTGTGTGTGTGTGTGTGTGTGTGTGAGTGTGTGTGTCTAAATGAGATTGTGAGTGTATGAGTATAGATAAACCTCAATGAGATTGTGAGTGTGAGTGCATGAGTATAGATACACCTAAATGAGATTGTGAGTTTCAGGGCATGTGTGTGTGTGTGTGTGTGTTTCCTTATGGAGATCTGATGACTTATACCCTCCTCTTAATAATTAAGACCTTTGTCAGGTTTTTAATGGCACACACGACACACTGGAACACACACATATATGGAGGCGACACAGGACACACACACACACACGCAGGTAGGCCTGAGGTCGCGGTGAATTTATTTTCTGCTTTTTTCCCATCCTGGACCGTCCTTCCTCAAGGACCCCCCAGGAGCAGAGGGCAGCTTTGTAGCGCCCGGGGACCAAGTGAAGTGAACTGTCCATCTTTGGTCAGGGATGGACATGTTTTCTGTTATTTTGCATGTTTTTTCTGTTGGGGTCCTTAGTGGAGGAAACCCCTTGTGAACACGGGGAGAACATGCAAACTCCAAACTCTTGAGTGGCATCCCAGTGTTAAAACCAGTCTGAAGTGTTGTGCGCAAACATCTTGCAGTGGGAGATGTCCACCCATATACGCTCTCCTAAAGAATCCTCCGTGTAAAATGTGTGTGACATGACATGACATGACATGACATGCGGTCTTATGACTCCTGACCTAATTGTTTTTCAAGTTGGCTTGACCGAATCTGAGAGCGTGGCCTTGTTGTCCTCCCTGAGAGCCCGGTGAAGGTTTGCTCGTGCTTCTCACGTGTGTGTGTGTGTGTGTGTGTGTGTGTGTGTGTGTGTGTGTGTGTGTGTGTGTGTGTGTGTGTGTGTGTGTGTGTGTGTGTGTGTGTGTGTGTGTGTGTGTGTGTGTGTGTGTGTGAGGTTCCTCATCAGCAACACGTGTTATGCTCGCTCTCTCGGGTGTTTTGTGAGTGGCAGTGCCCAGGGCTTGAATTTTGTGTCTTATTTAGGTGATGCAGGTGTGTGTGTGTGTGTGTGTGTGTGTGTGTGTGTGTGTGTGTGTGAGCTGTTTTGCAAAGGGTGTGAGATATAACTCCAAGCCAAATGGAATTTAGAAGTTATGCTTGAAGTTTCGAAAACTAAAAGATTCAGGTTTAAGTCCTTAAATGTTCCTTTGGAAGAGCATGACACCCAGTGAACACACACACTAATATGTGTAGATCTGTATAACTGTCCTATGTTGGAAGTCGCTTTGGATGGAAGTATCCACAAAAGGAATACATTGCAATGTTTTGTTGGGTTGAGGTGAGGTGTAACCCCCCTTTTTATTTGAGTGAATGGTGATGCACAGATAGAAACAGATGCTGAATGAGTGTGTTTAATGGAGAGTGATATTAGAGTGTTATATTATTTGAGAGTGTTATATTATTCTTTTATTCAAGGAGAGTGTTAGTTGTTGGAGTGCAGTGGGGGAGTCTGTGTTAGTGTGAGAGATTACAGAGGCATGAGCGTGACCGCTGGCGGAGAGTATGAACATACATACAAGCATTAAGTATGGATATGGAGAAAATAAAGGAAGATTATTTGTATGGAAGTACGAGGAGGGAGTGTAGGAATGTTTGTGAGGAATGTCTTGTGAAGTAGAAAAGTATTAGCATGATTTTAGAGTGACTCTATAGTGATTCTAGAGTGATTCTAGAGTGGTTCTAGAGTGTAGATATAGACTGGTAGAGTTCAAGTTCATGAAGCATGATTTTAAGAGCAATAACATCTAGGGAGTTTAAACAGGAAGTATGTAGGGAATATTAGTGCAGAGTAAGGGAGGCAGCATTGTGAGATGATGAATGGTGATGAATATGATGAATGTGAGAGCAAGAGAACAAGAAAAGGGGCGAAACTACACACAC
>NC_045174.1:13708019-13713019 GCF_900700415.2 Clupea harengus | reverse complement strand
GAAACACACACTTACACAGATATACACATACTTGCATGTTAGACAGGTGCTCTCAATCTCCGGAGGTACACACACACTAGCCTTTAATCATGACAGACACAGGTTTAATCAGTGGAGTGTTTGAGTGTGACCTGTGACTAACCTTCTTAAGGTTGCCTCTCTGTGCTGAGGGCGGCTCTGTGCTCCAGCGCTGCTCTTTGTAGACGCAGCCACTCCACTCCACTGCTCTTTTAATGGCCAGCTGAATCGGAGCACTCAGCAAGAGGTGTGCTACCCTAAAAGACCATTTGTGTGTAGAGTGGAAGCAATACACACGCACACGCGCACACACACACACACACACACACACACACACACACACACACAGATACAAACACACACTCTTACATTTCTCAGGTCAACCCATTTGACATGTAGCATTCAACCAGAGACGTGGGTCAGCGCATATCAGCTGCAGTAAATGTCACCTCATATTCGATTTTTGTGGTTGTCTAGTTTTCTGATTTAGTTTGTTTGTTTATTTTTTTTAACGAAGCAACTTCCTGCTAAATCATGAAGCGTGAAAGAGTCTGTCTGATACTCTTCTGGGCAGGGGCACTGCCATGCCTCCTCATGATAGCTGTCTCATTTGCCTGATGGGCCTTTCGCCAGAGTTGCCTAGATCAGAAGGACTTAACGCTTGGAGACGGTGGTTGTGGATTTGCGCTAATCTGTAATTGCTTGTCAAGCCACTCGGAGCTAATCCTTTGATAGAGAAATTAGATCCCCGAAATTGTCATATATATCAAATTAAAAATAGAATATAAAATTGCATCCTAACATGAGCTTGGCACGTTTTATTTATGTGTTTCTTTTTTTTTTTTAAGAAAATCATGACAGAAAATAAACAAGGTGTTTGCGGCATGGCCTAAAACACTCAAAATCTGCATGTCCTCATAAGCCCTAAACAGTGAGAAATATGCACATAGGAAGGACATCAGAACAAAACAAATTGTTCCGTTTTATGAATGGCCATATAAATATCACAGTATTTGTTTTACGACATCTTTTTTATTACCGACACATAAAACACATAATCAATTTCATTTTCCGTCTTGTTTTTCCTTGGATTGATGGTGATTGTGTTTCCTTCCGTTCAGGAAGTTGCATTAAGAGATATAATTTAATTTCTGAGATTGCTGTATTTGATAGGTGGTTATTGTATAATGATATTTTGTATTTTCATTGAAAAAAAAATATTTCTGTGCTATTTACAGCAAGCTGTCATTGTAGTCTCTTGTTTCGATCTGATACATTCTCAGTAGTAACACTACAGTAATACTACAGTAATTATGACTGATACAACAATACAGCTCCTTTTTCTGAAGCTTCAGTCACCATATTGTAGCACAATTCCTCTGAAGTGGCAGCGTAGCTTTCGATTTGTCATTGACATGCACATGACAGGAATTACACATGCACTATGGGAGAAATGTAAGGCTGGTCTTACTTTGCAATGACGAAGACATTGGCAGTGTACAGACTATGTTAAACTAACACTAATGAACTAACACAGGACTTAAGCGGCACAACACAAGGATCAAATGATCACACACGACTAGTCACAAGAGGGATACACAACCTAACCACCACAACAAAAACAACACAACAACACAACACAGGATGCATGCTGGGAGGCTACGCCACTGTCTCTCACCCGGAAATTCCATTAGCCCAACCCCAATATAATTTCTGACAGTATCCTGAATCTGTTGTGTCTGGTTATGTTGTTTTGTACAGGTGTCGAGTCAATGGTCTCACACGTTTGTCTCTTATTTCTCCTAATGTGCTGAAACAGACGAGAGTGTGGGTCTTTCTCAGATTGACCACGACCGGGGTCCTGTGTCATCCTGTTCCGCTAGTGTGTTATTCCCATTGTTGGATAGATACTCAATCTATTATGGAATTCGTTTTTTTTATGTGTTGTTATATTTTATTATATTTTGTTGTCGGTTGGTATTTTGTCGTTGGACAATGGAGCTGATAATGTTTGGTATCTTGGTAATGCAATGGCAATGATAATGTTTTGTATCTTGGTGATGCAATGGCGATGATAATGTTTTGTATCTTGGTGATGCAATGGCGATGATAATGTTTTGTATCTTGTAATTACTGCGACTACCGCGTTATCCGGGCCACCCTGTTTTGTTCCTGTGTTATTATTATTATTATTATTATTATTACTCAGCCTGTAATAGAATTTGTTTTTATATATTTTATCGTTGTTTGGTATTTTTGCAGTTAATGGGCGCTGGTGCTGCATTGTGTTTGCATGGCTTCCTGCCTCCTTCTGTTACTAGTGTGGTGCGGGGTTATTATGAGGGAATTATCCAAAGCCATTGTTTTCATTTGTTTGGTGTTGAATTCAATTTCATTGGTGAAAAAAGATAGGTGTTAATTGCAGAATATCTCAATGGGTGCAGTTCGAACATTCATGCGCAAGTAATATTTTTTTTTGCGCGCCCTCAGTTACGCACAATGTCAGCTACACATATCCTCCCCTACGCGCTCTGATAACGCCCACAGCACTCAACTTCAGAATACAGGCAGGCTAATGAAAAAGGTGTGATTTGTATCTAAAATAGGAGCAGACTTAGTCACAACCTTGTTTATTTTGGCTGTCATGAAAACATGGCTTTCTCATTAACCTTGTGAATTTCATTTAAATCCATGGAAAACATAAACCAGACTTGAAGAAAAAAAAGCAGGGGAAGCTTTTGTATTGTGAACAACCTCAAATGAAAACATCTGTTTCTATCACAGCAGCAAATAATTAAATTAACCAATTTTGCAAGGAGGCCTGTTTATAAAGACGTGTTTGAGATGTTGAGACTCATGATTTTAAAACTCACCAATGAGGAAAAAAATGCACGTTTCAGTCTCCCAAGATCATGTTGCATAGCCTATTGTTAAATACTCAATAGTAGTCAAGTTATCAGACACTTCCTCACAGATGACTGAAAATTACTTTAAGATATGTGCATCATACTTATTGTACATTTAAGGAATAAAGCACGGGTGGTGGATGTAAGGTTAACTAGAACTCAATGTATGTATCTTGTAAAGCTAGCGACAGCAGCTTCACATACCATACATAATTCCTTTCTTCACTTCTCATAATTAATTTCTTCACTTCTCTCTACTCTTAAGAAGCTTTACACTGACACCTAGTTGTGTGATTCCGAGTACATTTAAAAAAAATGACAGGACACAATGATACCAACCCCTCTCTGAGACGAACTAGAGACGGAACACAGAACACAGAATAACAGAATTATCTGGACGAGGACCGGCAGAGAATGTGGATGATTACTGCGGCGTGAAAGTAGTTTGTCCAGGTCTGCACAAGTGTAGTGGATGCTGGGCTTCATGGTCAAATCACTGGATGCACTGCAGGTTCTCTAAGCCTCAGGGTATCCAAACAAGGTTGGCACACTTGCAGCCTTCTTCTCCACACTTGGCGAGCTCTTTTTCTGTCCTTGATGTCTCGCGCATTTAGGACAGAAGAGTAGCCATTATCAGTAAACTGCGCACGCTGTATTGTGGTACCACCCAGCCGTTGAGAGTTTTCCCATGGCTAGAACCAAGTCATAATTCAAATGAATTGAATCACTTATGGGCTTCAACAGCCTCTGAAGTTATGTACAATATGCAGCGGTTCCCTGCTCTCATTATGACTTGCATCATAATCAACATCATTACTAATTTATCTCATTGGAAGTGGAACCAGTGTGTTTTCACAATAAGATTAAGTGTGACCGTTCGACGTAATTCCAAACCACATATTTCATTTTACATATTTCAAACAGTTTATGAAGTTGTGTACAATTAGTAAGCAGTCATTTCCTCCTATATTGTGGTTATAATTTTAATCAACATCATTATTTATTTTAGCATATTAAGTTTTCTCTGAAGTGGTCCCACTATGAGAGCTCTGTCACTGACCGTAGCAACACCCACCGCACCGACACAAGTTCACCGCAGACCTGCCACAGCTACAGCCCTCATCCGGCACAGATCACTCCAGTCACAATGTTATCCGACTTAGATGAACATTACATTATGTTACGGAGTTCACCGAGGCCCAACTCAGTGCGGTGCAGTCTGACATGCAGCCGGCACAATCAGCAGCGATAAACAACCGCGTTGGTGCCCAGGCGCTAGCCGGCCTGGCTGCTGCCCGGTGTCCCTGCTCTGACCCAGGGCGGGCGGTTTGATCCTAACCGCGGCTGACGCGCCCACGTGCCCCCGGCACAGCCGCACATTAGCCACAGTTTGCCCAAGAAAGTTTGCAGTGAAATGACACATCGCATCTTCAGAATCTCCCTTTATCTCACACTCCCTGAATCTTTCTTTCTCTCTCTCTCACGCTCTCCTCTCTCTCTCTCTCTCACTCTCTGAATCTCTTTCTCTCTCTCACGCTCTCCTCTCTTTCTCTCTCTCTTCCTCCCTCACTCTAACTCGCTCTTGCTCTTACTGACTCTGTCTCGCTCTGCCACTTTCTTCTGTCACTCGATCACTGTATGCCTTTCAGTCCTTCGCACCACTTCTTCTTTCTGCCCCTCAATCTCTTCAACTCTCTCTGTTTCTCTCTCTCTGTCTCTCTTTCTTTCTCTCTCTCGCTCTCTCTCTCTCTCTCTGTCTCTCTCTCCTCTCTGCCCTCTCTCTAATGCCCAAAGCAGCCGTAATAATTAAAAGACTGTGAATGTTTCTAATTAGATAGAGCGTTGGGGAATGGGGGTGGGGGAGGACTGAGGGGGAAGATGGCAGAAATTGGACGGCTGGTTCTCACATTATAGGCACTGTTCACTCACAAACACACACACACACACACACGCACGCACATTTGAAACACACACAAACACACTCTCACAAACACATACCACACACACACACACACACACACACACACACACACACACCACACACACACACCATACACACCATACACACCACACACA
>NC_045174.1:13690519-13698019 GCF_900700415.2 Clupea harengus | reverse complement strand
GCACACCCAGCGTGAGGACACGAAAGTCTATTTGCGAGCATCAGTCTTTAAAAAAACCAACTCCCCTCCCTCTCCCCTTTCCAAATTTCTTTTCCAGCTACTTATTGTAAGTGCCTGGAAGATTAATGAGATCAATTTCAGGGGGAGAGAGGGAGGGGTGAAGGCAAAAAAAAGAGAGATTGAGTGAAAAACAGTGAGAGAGAGAGAGAGAGAGAGAGAGAGAGAGAGAAACGGATTGAGCGAGAGAGAGAGGGAGAGAGAGAAAGAGACTCCATGTCCCTAAAAGTCATCCCTGACAAGCAGATTAAGTGGAACGACCCATTTTAGCGGAAAACGCGCCCCTCTTTGGCTCCCCGCAGCCCTTCATCCCCCCTCCCCTCCTCCATCCTCGCTCTGCTCCGCTGCACGGCGGCCGTACGGAGACGTTCCCACCCTGCTGTCGCCAGGACAACACCTGAGCAGTGGTTTCAGGTCCCTGCAGGCTCCCTTAGGCTAACAGCCGCAGGGGTGAAAGCACTGACACACTTTGGGACAGAGGACAAAATTGCCACATTACAGCATGAAAAAAAATTGAATTTATCAGGTCTCACCACTTTTATACTGCTCAGTTTTTAGATATAGTACATTCTTTGCTTTTTCACTTTAAGATTTAAGGTTGTGATCAAATATAATGTTATTATTGATAACAATCATTATTATTATTATTATTATTATTATTGTTGTTCTTGTTGTTATTATTATTATTATTGATTATAATTATTTATTAATAATAATACCAATAATAATTATAATAATATTTCTGTATTGTTATTATTATTATTGTTATTATTAGCATTATTATCTTGCTATGCAATTACTTTACAATACATCACCCTTGAATGACATATTTGTAAGAAATCCAAAATGGATTGAAATTGAAAGTAGATAAAAGGCAATTATCTCACTTCATTCATTCATTTTATTGATTCAGGCACTGAAACATTGAGCCGCCCAGAAATACTGTTTCCAGAATGAAATTATAACACATTATTCCGTTAAGACATGAGAACAGAAATAACAAATAGGTATAGATTGAAATCCTTTTTTTCTGTACATTGTACGTGTATTTTACAGTGCAGGCTTCAGTACAGCTTTTTCTATGGTCTGCCACTGGCACTACCGTAAAGGCGTCCTCCTTTCTCATTATGTTCAGTACATCAGAACTGACCAACACAGTGCAGTGATCTTCACCATTCATTTACAGAAAAGGTCAGCAGCACCTCCAAATACACTCCGTCAGCGTGAGACTCCCAGCGGTCCTCCCATCATCTTCTTCTCCATAGCTAAAGCTCAACGAGCGTGGCTTCAGACGGGGCTTCAGACGAGGCCGCCCTTCCACGATGCATGGAGGGGATCATTCAGTTAGCGCCGCCACGCTTGATTTGGCTCACCCTGCTGATGGGACGCAGGGGAGAGAGGAGGAGGAGGAGGAGGAGGAGAGAGAGAGGGAGAGGGAGAGGGAGAGGGGGAGGGGGAGGGAGAGGGGGAGGGGGAGAGGGAGAGATTAGGTGTAAAACAGAGAGAGGGATACAGATTGAAAGAGAGAGAGAAGGGGGGGGGGGTTGCAGTAATCGATACAGCGTAAAGCGTAAATGGAGATGATGGATTCCTGGCGCCTAGTACCAGCGAGGCCTGCTGCCCGCTCTCCCACACACACACACACACACACACACACACACACACACACACACACACACACACACACACATACACACACACAGCTGGCAACAGAGTCCAGAGTATGTGTGTGTAGACAGTGGAAATACTGTTATAGCCAAGTAAGTAAAAAGAATGTGAAGAATATATAAATACGGGTTCATATTGGTGCCCTCATTGGTAAAACTGCAGCAAAAGAGCCAGCAGAGAGCACTGAGGGGCAGCAGAGCCCTGTCATATGCCTGCATGAACACGTGTGTGAACATCCAGCAATGTCATACAATTGATGCATTTGTTACCAATCGATTTGTTACCTCCCTTCCCAGTTAAAAAAAATGGTACAGTATTTTAGTAGCACTTAATTTGTCCTACCCCCCCCTGATGAGGGTGACCTACTGTTTGTTAAATAAGGAGATCAGCACTCAGGAGGAGATGTGGGGGTGAGGGAGGAGGCCATGAACAGGCTACTCCCCCCCCCCCGTGAAATTAGAATCGATTGGAGCGGACCACAGGGTCGCATAATGAAAGGAGAGGTTAAATAGGTCGATCCGAATGCTCGCTCGCGGGCTCAAATTGAGTGAGAGAATGTGTGTGTGCGTGTGTGCCGCTGAGACGATATACATATTTGGGGGCGGGGGGGGGGGGGGGGGGGGGGGGTTGATGGGTAGTGTGGTGGGAAGAGGCAGGTGCAGAGAGCGGAGGAGTGGGTCGGCGGGGGGGCAATTTGCCAATGGAATGGGAAGCAGGTTGTGCAGTGCAGTGTGTGTAATGTGACTAGTTGACAGGTATGCTGCCCTACCTTACCAAACTGATTACCCCCGCTGTGAGTATCACACTACCAGCATGTGAGGTGGAACGGAAGCGGGGGGGGGATCTGTGTTCAGCTGGATCAGAGGGGGGAGGGCTTTGTGCCCGCCAGAGCAGTTTGAACCGGTTTAAGCTGGTTGGCGCCAGACCATGGAGAGGGTTTCATACTCCATTTCCTCCTCATTCTCCCATTTTCCCCTCATTTATCTCACGTGCCCTGGTCCTCGTTGCCATTATCTTATTAGGACTTAACGACTTACACAGATTCCATTTTGTGCTGGTTAACATACGCGCGCATTTAATCTGTACGCACTGTAATATTGCTACCTGGGTTCATTTGTGTGAGTCGGGTTTGAGAGGGACAGTTGTGGGGCTCGGCCTTGTGAAGAGTGGAAGAAAGTAAAGAAAGAAAAGAGGGGGAGGAGAGGAAGGGGGGAGGCAAAGGAAGGAAATACATTGTGGGGGTTTAGCCGGCTATTTCCACGCGCTCTGATGTGATTAGCATGAGCCACAAACGGTGGTAATTAAACTTCTCTCCATACCCACGCTAATCACCAATCAGAGCGCTAATCAGAGAACGGGGGCGCCCGCAATCTGCAGTCATCGCACTTTTCAATCATTCACTAAGAAGAGGGGTGGTGGTGGGGGGAGGGGTGGGGGCAGGAGAGAAGGATAAAGGAGAAGAGGAAGAATAGATAAGGAGCCATGAGATGATGGAAAAGAAGGAGGGAAAATGCATGAAGGGAAAGAAAATGGAATCAGGGGAGAGGTGATGAAGGAGAAGAGAGAAACTGAGAGACCGAGAGGAAGGAAAGGGGAGACCGAAAGAGACAAAGAGAGAAAGAAAGTGATGCAGAGTAAGCGAGAAAGAGAAATAGCGAGGAGAGGAGAGGAGAGGGAGAGGAGAGGCACTTTTAATTAGTCCTGATTGCTGTTAATGTACGCGGCATGATAATCTCTCTGGAGGAAAGTTTCACCTCTGGAAGATAAAGAGCATTTTAATAGACTGAAAGGAAACGCTTACTGTGGGACAGACAGAGAGATGATGCACGATTGGAGAGAGCGGAGCGAGAGCCTGAGCCATTATATGAAGAACAGAATACTATTTTGAGAGGTCCTCTTGCTCAACGTGCGCAGTGAAGGTGGCAAAGTCTTTGAAGGTGACACTGAGAAAATGTAACTTTTTGAATATTTATTACTGTTAAAGTAACGCACTCACCAGCTTGACAGAGTGCAGATAATGAACAGCCCAATATGATTACAGACCTATTTTAATGTAGTATAGATCCAGTAAACAGTTATGATTGGCACTCCGTTTAACAGTGTGTGCGTGTGTCTGTTTGTGTGTGTGTGTGTGTGTGTGTGTCTGTGCGTGTCTGTGCTTGTCTGTGCGTGTGTGGGTGTGTGTGTCTGTGTACGTGCGTGTGATAATGTGCATTCTCATAAACACAGGCAGTGGGGTGTCCCAAACTAGATACACTGATGCATTGCTTCCTGCTTCCTCTTTCAACAGGAAGTCCCGCCCAGGGCAGCCCCCTGCTGGCCTCGCTGTCCCTGCCTGGCCGCCCCATGCAGCCCCAGCTGGACCTCAAGCACTTCCTGCCCCTCAGGGTCAACGGCTCCACCCCCCTCAGCCTCTTCCCCAACTTCAACACGGTCAGTGGGGCCACTCCAACTACACACACGTCCGTGTTTGTGTGTGTGTGTGTGTGTGTGTGTGTGATTAGGCCTGTGTGGTGGAGGTGAGAAAGAGAGAGAAAGAGTGTTTATGTGTGTTGTGTGTGATGGGGGTGAAAGAGTGTGTGTGTGTGTGTGTGTGTGTGTGTATGAGAGAGAGAGAGACTAGCCCCCAGCACGATACACCACATGTCATAATAGGGGCCAGACAGGGCTGCTCTTTTTTCATGATCTTCAGGTGTGTGTGTGTGTGTGTGTGTGTGTGTGTGTGTGTGTGTGTGTGTGTGTGTGTGTGTGTGTGTGTGTGTGTGTGTGTGTGTGTGTGTGTGTGTGTGTGTGTGTGTGTGTGTGTGTGTGTGTGTGGGTTCAGTTCTTCCTATGATGTTTCACAGTTCCGACATGAGGCCAGAGACTCCTGTTGTTTTTTCCTCTTTCATCACACACTGCAAGGGTGCATATACAGTATGTGCTGGTGTGTGTGTGTGTGTGTGTGTGTGTGCGCGCGTGCGCTCTCCTGTGTGTGTGTGTGTGTGTGTGTGTGTGTGTGTTCTTTGAAGTGTCAGCCCTCACACACTGATACTCCCGTGTTCAGACGTGAGGCTGTGATGTCCTGTCGGTTTTGCCTGATCTCTTAATACTGGGAGCGCAGCTCAGCTGCTGGGGGGATATCACAGAGACAGTGGGAAGCTCATCCCAGCCACGGGACTCAGGCTCTAGTTAGGAACCAGGACAGGAGCTCCTGGCAGCTGTGCCAGCTCAGGGCCAGCTCAGGGCCAGCTCCTCTGTCCGAGTCAACAGATCCCAGTATATACTTCCTGTTACCAGTTACAGTTTTATTTAAGCCATCATCATTTCTGTTTATAGAACACTTAAAATCTCCCTATGGCCCCGTATATAAAATGCAATCCTGCTATCCAGGTTTGGACCAGGGCTAATCTCATTGCTAGGTGTATTCGTCCAGGTCTGGCCTGGGAGAATCTGTCATTGCTACGTGTATTTGGCTAGGTTTGGACCAGGGCTAATAGCACTCTTATCATTGTTGAAGTCAGTCGCAGCCTATAAGTGTGCATGCGTTTATATCCGCATAATCCTGTTTTCACAGGGTTTCCCTGTTATGCTTTTTCTTCACTGTTAAATCTGGTTGTAGTTATTGAAAGTAGTTTTTCTTTTGAATCAGTAGTTCAGAAAAGAAATAATACACTGCTTATTTAAATGGTCATTATTGCAAGGGATCTGTTTCACTGATTTATTGGGAGAGGTCTGGGAAGCCACACAGTCCGGACAGCAAGCTGCAGAGCAGGATGAGACTGCACGCAAAGCATGATGGGAGATCGGGCTTGAGGCTCTCCTTTAGTCCCTCCAGCTGATTCATGTTCCCTCCCAGTGAAACCAAGATGCATTCTAGGGGTTGTAGTGATTAAAAGGAGATGTAGTTAATTAATTTGTGCAAAGCGAAATACAGTTAATGAATTAGCCCCCCTAGTCAATGAAGCCTATCGGGTCTGAATCAATATTGTAAAACCACTAAATCAGTTAGTCAGTAATAGATTAGGGTTAATGATTAATGGTAGTTTTAAGGTCAGTCAGTGACACACGACTAAAACACACAACCCACTCAGATGTTGCAGATCTTTTGTTGACAGCATCATCATGTTAGATATGAACATTTGTAAACAGCATTTTGTAAGGCACAACAGTACAGCAAAAACAGCTTTCTTCTGCTGGATTGATGATGGATGGATGCAGGGGCGGTGCCAGGAGCTAAAAACATTCTGGGCTCAGCCCAGACCTGTAGGGGGATCTGGGGGGCAAAAACGTTAAAATTCTGTCAGCTTAATGCACGATTTTCATGCAGTTGGAGACAGCAAGGGAAAGCCTGAAGACAGCCCATGCCATGCAGGGCCCGCCATCTGTCTGACTCACATGAACATTACCCCATCCATTATACCACACTGTTTGTCTACATGAAAACACTTTTATGCTAGTTCACACTGACAACGGACATGGATATCGCCATAGGTTACCCATAAACTCGCATTGATAACAGACAACAAAGACAACATAACACTGTTTGAATATCAGAAAGCACAGCGTCAGCCTTTGTTTGGTACACTGAGGTGGAGATAGAAAGAGCCTATATAAAGAGGAGATAATTTGTAAAGTGGGAAATAGTGAGGTTGAGTCTAAACGGTTCTCACACTTGTCTTCATGTAATTATTGCTTAATTTAATTCCCCTTACTTAATGTCACTTCATGTAATTCTTGCTTAATTTAATTTGACCTTACTCCCGTCCAAATAGTCAAGCATGTTGAATGTGTGGGACAGCAATGCTAATCACCGCGCTACGGCTCCACCAGGCAACAAGGGGAAGGTATCCTATCGGCCGGGAGAGCAGGTTCCGGGCTATGAAAAAAATATCCCGGGATTTAGCTCAATAGCCTGTTCTTAGCCATGCCCCTGTATGGATGTATTTACCTTTTTCCCCATCCCCCTCCTGGGAGAGCGAGAGAATTAGGCTTTAATTGTGCTTGAAACATCACCTGCTTCTCAAGTGCATGGAGGAGGAGGGTTTGTAGAGCAGGTTATGCTCTGAGTCTCTTTGGCGTGTGTGTTTGTAGAGCAGGTTGTGCTCTGAGTCTCTTTGGCGTGTGTGTTTTTGGCGTGTGTGTTTTTTACGTAAGTGTGCTGTAGGGGCTCTGTATGCAGCGTGCAGTGGTACACAGCAACTACGTCATCCCAAGTCCTTCAGAACAGATTAGCAGTGGCCAGCAGCCACGTGTCCGTGTGTGTGTGTGTGTGTGTGTGTATGTGCGCGCACGTGCGTGTGTGTGTGGTTGCGTGTGTGTCTTAGCTGTTCTGTACATTGAAATCTTATGATTTTTAAGCAGCAGATTTTGAATAGATGATATAATGCACTGAAATAAAACTGCTAAAAAATATAGGTTAAAATGACCTCATTTTAAGGATAATTTAGTTCTTTGTTTTTAGACTGTGTGACTATATGACCCAGTAATGTCTCTCTCTCCATCCCCATCTGTGTCTGTGTGTGTGTATGTGTGTCTGTGTGTTTGTGTCTGTGTGACTTTCTCTCTCTCTTTTTCTCTTGTTCTGTCTGTGTCTGTGTATGTGTGTTTATGTGACTCTCTCTCTCTCTTTCTGTGTGTGTGTGTGTACGTGTGTGTCTATAAACCCAGATGGACCCAGTCCAGAAAGCGGTCATCAACCACACGTTTGGGGTTCCGCAGCCACTCAAGAAGAAACAGATCATCTCCTGCAACATCTGCCACCTACGCTTCAACTCAACCGTTAGTGAGAAGCAG
>NC_045174.1:13655519-13685519 GCF_900700415.2 Clupea harengus | reverse complement strand
GTCTGTGTGTGTCTCTTCAGCAGTTCTGAATATGCTTCCTCTGTTCCATACTGCTGAGCGGCCGTTTTTCCCCCTCTCGTGAGGACGCGCTAGAACGCGGAACGTCATGCCGCGTTCTGTTTCTTCTTCTTAACACGTGCATAACATCTCCTCCATGTTGATGCACTTAAGAGCCTGAAGTCAGAGGGAAGTTTGAACTAGATGCAGTGGCAACAAACAGCTGTCACCTGTTCTCATTCTCACTAAGGGCGTCTCAACAACCAGCTGAATAAATGATGTGTGTGTGTTTTGTGTGTAAGTCAGCATCTATGTTCTGGGATGTCTTAGGTTTGATGTGTTTGGTTGTGTGCTAAGTGTGTGTGTGTGTGTGTGTGTGTGTGTGTGTGTGTGTGTGTATGTCTGTGTTTGTCTTGTGGCAGAGCAGATTCTCCTGCAATCTGCAGCCTTACTAGAGGACCCATTGTGTTTTTAATGGCCATCTTATCCCACTGGAGGGCTGGTCCCTCACAGCTGCCAAATGTAGTATACACACACACACACACGCACACACACACATTCTCATAATCCCACAAACACCTACAAAACATTCAGCCTCTCTCTCTCTCTCTCTCAGACACACACACACACACACACACACACACACACGAACACACACAGCTAGAAAAACAAAATCCTTTAGACAATGGCCACGGTACGAAAACAAACGTGTGTGTGTGTGTGTGCATTTCGTTTGAATGTGTGTGTGTTTGTGTTCATTTGAGTGTGTGTGTGTGTGTGTGTTCTTGAGTGAGTGTGAGAGAATGAGAGAAAGAAAGAGTTGTTCTTTCTCCCACACACTCATTGCTGCTCAGAGGTGTGTGTGTGTGTGTGTGTGCCTGTGTGAGTGTGTGTAGCTGCTTGTTCTGAGGGTCTAATGGATAATCCTCTTCCTCTTCCTCTTCCTCTTCCTCTTCTCCCTCTCTGAGCAGAGCCTGATCTCTGTCTTTCTGTCTCCGTCCCCTACTGCATTTATCACCTTACTCTCTCTAGCGTTTGTCTTCCTCTGCAACCCGCGCGCCTGTGACAATCTTTCAAACGAACAAAAAATGCAATTATTGCCCGGTCAAGGACAAAAGACGGTTGCATTTCCTGAGTTTCCTCAAAGCTGTGGGTCACTTGTCTTTTGGGAGTGCCTGTGCAGTGAAATTTGTGTGCGTGTGCGTGTATGCGTGCGTGGGTGTGTGTCTGTGAGTGTGTGTGTGTGTGTGTGTGTGTATGTGTGTGTGGGAAAGGGAGGAAAAAAAGAGTAGCGATTGCACTCTTATTATTTCTCCAAAAATAATTTTCCCTTGTGTTATTTCTCTTTGTGTGTGTGTGTGTGTGTGTGTGTGTGTGTGTGTGTGTGTGTGTGTGTGTGTGTGTGTGAGAGAGAGAAACACAGGTCTGCGTGATTCAAAATACACATGAGATATGGAAAATGGATTTCCTTGCGATATCCAATCCAAAGCAAGTCTCCCCTTATTGGTAGTGCTTTGCTGGTTTGTATAGAGAATGCAATCTAGCGCAATTGCATCATGCTAAATAGTAGGGGAAATTGCCATTGGCATTCGAGCTAATCAAGAACACAGGCATCAGACACTGATTGGGTTGCCCACTGCACACACAAAGAGCTGCAGATTATCAGTCTGTGGATGGAGGGTGGGGTTGGGGGGGGGGGGGGGGGGTTGAAAGCCTCATTGTCTCAGTGCATCCAATCAGAATCTAGTCACAGCGAGATAAGTGGCTGATTAGAATATGACTGTTCAAGAAGTATGAACAAGAGTATGACAATTCTGTTCCTGTGCGACACATTTTCATGACATGAATATTGCGGCTGTTCATGACTAGAAAATGTGTCAATACTTGCTGATGTTGAGAGGCATTGTAAGTGTAGTACAGCAGATGGGGTGGTAAGCCAAGCTTCCAGGTGCTGTGCTGTGCTGTGCTGTGCTGTGTGTGTGTGTGTATGTGTATGTGTGTGTGTTTGTGTGTGTGTATGTGTGAATATATGGTTCTGTTTCTGTGCATCTGAGCTTGCCATACTCCTGTCCTAATCCAGGGCTGGTGTGAGTCCTGCCCTTGACTCCAGCACACACCTGCCTCACTTCTCCCACCCACAATGCACCTCTGTCTCCCTCCAAAACGGCCCCCTTCACACCACTCTTCCCCTAACGCACTCAGCAAAGCAGAAGAACCTCTGTGCACGGGCGGCCATTTTGTATCTGACCTCTGCGTCGGAGGACAGCCTGTGCTGGTTGGCTTCGGCGGCCGCTGGTGGCTCCGCTGGCTCCGCTGGCTGTGGAGGATGTGCTGGCCTGCATGTGTTGATTTCTCCCCCAGCCCAGCGGGCACAGGGTGAAGTGTCCGTCCATGACAGCTCTGCATACCCTCTGCCGGGGCTATGAGAGCGGAGTGGAACGTGAAAAGCATGGTGACTTGGTGTGTGGCGTTGTAGTGTGTGTATGCGTGCGGGCGTGTACATGCTTGTGTGTGTGTCTGTGTGTGTGTGTGTGTGTGTGTGTGTGTGTGTGTGTGTGTGTGACAGAGAGAGAGAGCGAGAGAGAGAGAGAGAGAGAGAGAGAGAGAGAGAAAGACAAAGACAAAGACAAAGACAGAGTGAGTATGTTTTTGTCTGTTTTTTCATGCGTGTACTGTTTTTTTTGGGGGTTTTTTCTTCCATCTCTTGTCCAATCCAGAACCAGGCCGAGGCTCATTATAAGGGTCACAAGCACGCCCGCAAGCTGAAGGCCCTGGACAACATGAAGAACAAACAGAGGAACCATGGAGCGGCAGGGAGGGAGAGAGAGAAAGAGAGGGAGAGGGTGAAAGAGAGGGAGAGAGAGAAGGAGACGGAGGAGGTCAAAACCGAGACCCCGAAGCCTCTGATGGACGCTACTGTGGTTGAGAGGACAGGTGAGTGACAAACGCATACACACACACACCTGCAAATCCACATGTGCAAGGTTAAACACTCTGACACACACACAGTGAAAGTGTGGTTTTGCATTTGGATACATACTGTTGTTTGTTAATCGACAAAACCTCAGTCGATCAAAACAAGTAATGGATTTACCACAGGATTAACCATATTCAAACCTGATATTAAACCCAAATTAGAATCCTGACCAGCAAACATGTTCAGTGATTTAAAAAAAAAAACTAATTAATTTGAACTTGTTGTAAGATTCTTGCATACCGTATTTAAAACACATAATGGCCCCGTATGGGAGTATATGCATCCAGGTCTGTGTCTGACCGAGGTTGATTAAATGGAGATGCGCATGGAAGCGTGTGGGTCGGGCATCATGCTAATGTTGGCCCTGGTCCCACTTCCCTCTCCTCTCCATCCACAGAGTAGCCCTCTGTTATTTGCATTCTGCATTTGTCTGCAGGTCCTGTCGTCCATTTGCTTCTGTTTATTTAACCTCATTTGCCCACAAGGGTACTTAATTCACTCCTCCTTGTCTGTCTCTTTATCTCTCTCAGTATTTCCCTCTCACTGTCTGTCACATTCTCTCTCTCTCTCTCTCTCTCTCTCTCTCTTTCACTCTCATTTAACCTCATTTGCCAACATGTATACGTTATTCACTCCTCTGTCTCTGTCTCTCTTTCTGCTTTTTTCTCTCTCACCTTCCCTGTCCATCACTTTCCTCCTCCTCCTCCTCCTCCTCCTCCTCCTCTCTGTCTCTCTCTCTCCATCTCTCTCTCTAACACTGGCTTTCTTCAAAGCCCATTTCTCTTCATCTTTTTCACTCCATCCACTTTCTCCTGCCCTCCACTCTTTGTTGCCATGGAAGCTGATTGATGACAGCGCAGCATGAGAAAGAGAGAAAGTAAGAGGAGGGAGAGATTGAGATGGAGAGAGAGAGAGAGAGTGAGAGAGAGGGAGAGTGCCATTATTGAGTGCCATGCTGGTAACGAGCGAGAGAGGGGGTGAACAGTGGAGGCGTTCATTGATTGGCCGATCGATTAGCCTGGTGTTTAATTTACCTGTCTGTCAGCTCTGCTGCCACCGCTTGCTTCCGTCGCCTGCGTCCTGCACCACTGTGACTTCATAAAACAGAGTTATGGCATTGTCACGGTGACAGAGAGGCCTGCTGTTTATGACCCACTGCTGCTTAAAAGATGATGCTAATACAAATGTGTGTGTGTTTGTGTTGTGTGTGTGTGTGTGTGTGTGTGTGTGTGTGTGTCTGCATATGTGGGTATGTATGCATGTCGTGGGTATGTGTTTATTCATCTGTGTGTGTGTCTGTGTGTGTGTGTGTGTGTTTTCCCTGTCTTCTCCCCAGCCATCATCGAGGCCCAGCCTGGCAGTCAGAAGCTGGAGGAAGCCCAGGGGAGCTCGCTGATGCTGACTCCCGTCTCAGAGACCTCCTCTCTGGACACGCTGGCTCACCTCTCCCCCCAGGTCTCTCCCTCCTCCGGGCAGTCGGAGAGCGTGATTGACAGCCTCCTTCCCGTTCCTGAGCCCGAGATTCCGGAGCCCCCCAAGAGTGAAGGGGACCCCCCCAGCACGGACGAGGAGAAGGACCCCAAAAAGAGCCCCAAACAGCACCTGCACTGTCCCGTGTGCAAGATCACAGTGAACTCCACGTCCCAGCTGGACGCTCACTTCACCGGTACAGCCTTTACCCTACTCGAACGTCCTGCACAGTACTGCTACTCTAACGTACTCATCTCCGAGCACTGAACTGAACTGAACACTACAACGCTCCACTTCCTCACATTACACTAATGTAGTACTTACACGAAGTGTGCAGCATGGGATACTGAACACTGTTATACTTCTGTTCTGTAGCCCTGCCTATTATACTGAACACCGTGACACGACAGTACACACATAATACTAGACAGCATATAATTATGTAATTATAGTGCATACTATAGACGGTACAGGCCACATCTGAACACAACACTGCACAACAGCTAACATAATATGACCCACCTCCATGCTAAACCTCTGTACATTCACTGCTGTTATCTGGTGTGTTTTTCTAATGGGATACTAGACTGAAATGTTGAGGGGGCGTTACAACCCAGGTAAAATGCCGTATTGCCATACAAGTCTCATTAAGCAAACAATTACTCATCATAGTTGTTGCCAGTCTTTCCTAGGATTATTCATCTGTCAGTGATGTCATTCATTTGATGTCATACTCACGTGGTATTTCCATGGTAACAGCCTGACTGATTATTGTAATGATCATGATGTGATTGCTGATGTCGTAGTTGCCTGACGAGAGTGACATTCATTGTTTCCGTGGTGCCCGCAGGCTCCAAGCACAAGCTGATGCTGGAGGGTCAGAGCGTGCAGCCACGGCGACGAGGGAAGCTGGTCTCCTCCCGCATGGCAACCAGGACCAAACGCCACGGCAACAAGACCTGCACGCCACTGGTCAGCCAGTCCTACCACTGCGACATCTGTGACATCACAGTCAACTCAGAGACGCAGCTCAAACAGGTGTGTGTGTGTGTGTGTGTGTGCTTGAGTGTGTGTGTATCTCTTGCCAGGTGCATGCATGTACAGGGTGTAGTGTCTCCCTTTTTCTGTGTAAACGTTGAAAGGTGTTGTCTCTGTTTGTGTGTGAGTGCGTGTAAACTTTTGTCATTTTTCTGCGTCCGTCTGTGTGGAGTGGTTAAATACTTTCTCTGTAACTGTGTGTTATGTTGTTACGTTTCACATTTTGCATCTCTGTGTGGGTTATGCATAATGTTTACGTTTGTATGTGTATATTTTACATCTCTGTGTGGGTTATGTATAATGTTTACGTTTGTATATGTATATTTTACATCTCTGTGTGGGTCATGCGTAATGTTTACACTTGTATATGTATATTTTACATCTCTGTGTGGGTTATGTATAATGTTTACACTTGTATATGTATATTTTACATCCCTGTTTGGGTTATGTATAATGTTTACGTTTGTATATGTATCGGTAGCACACTAGCAGCAGGAGGCACAAGGACCGCATCGCTGGGAAACCTCCCAAACCAAAGTTCAGCCCCTACACCAAGAGCCAAACCAACTCTGTGTTAGCGGTGAGTTGTTCTCATACACACACACACACACACACACACACACACACACACACATACATACATAGATACATACCTACAATAAATATTACAAATAAACACAGAACACACACACACACATTATCACTGCCACATTGTAGACGTAACTTTTTAGCGTTTTTAAGATGCTTGCTGAAGTCAGAGTTGTCGAGTATCTGATTGGTTAAAATATGTCCTCCACCACAAGCATTCTACTCCTGAGCCACTCTATACCACTTCATCAACTTCAGAGCCTCTTCAATGGTTCTGCCCAACATAGTGTGCATTTACACACACTTCTTCACACACACACACACACACACACACACACACACACACTCACACACTCAGCTTTCTCTCTCTCTCTCTCTCTCACACACACACTCAGCTTTCTCTCTCCTCTCTCTCTCTCTCTCTCTCTCACACACACACACACTCAGCTTTCTCTCTCTTTCTCTCTCTCTCTCTCTCACACACACACACACACACACACACATATATATATATGTGTAACATATACACACTCTCAATCACTTAATCAATGTAATCAATTCTCACACGCAAGAAAACATACAGTACGCATACTCATAAACACATACACGCTCTTAGTTCTCTCTCTCACTCTCACACACACACACACTCAGCTTTCTCTCTCTTTCTCTCTCTCTCTCTCACACACACACACACACACACATATATATATATGTGTAACATATACACACTCTCAATCACTTAATCAATGTAATCAATTCTCACACGCAAGAAAACATACAGTACGCATACTCATAAACACATACACGCTCTTAGTTCTCTCTCTCACTCTCTCTCACACACACACACAGACACACAGACACACACACACACACACACACACACACACACACACACACACACACACACACACACACCCACATGCACACACACACACACACTCGCATACACAAACACACACACACACACACATACGTGGACACATACCCTTTGTTACAAACCAGGTACGCTGATATGCAACAAATGAAGAACAAACAGAATGGGCTCGTGTCCAGGGGGTTTTAATAAACAAAAAGGCGATATAGAACAGAGAATTTCAGTAACAAAATAGAACGACGAGGAAGGCCAAATAGCTTGGCGGCACGCAGGTGAAGGAGAGAGGCCTTCTGGACGGCGATCCCGGCCTTAAAACATATCGGGCTCCGCCCACGGCTGACAGGCAACACCTGCACACAATCAAAATAGTAGGCAAAGTAACAGACAGAGAAATAAGGCAAAACAGCGACCCCTAAGGCAGGAGGACGTAACACCCTTACACACACATTTATGCATACACATGTGCACACATACACCTGCAGACATATTAATTCTGCCCCCCCCCCCCCTCCCCTCCCCGTTCTGTCTCTCCCACTGCAGAGTGTCAGGTGGAATGGGGTTTCGGGGATGTCGGGTGGTGGTCTCTCCGCCCTGGGGGGCATGTGCCAACCCTGCGCCTTCACCACTGTTTCCCCTCAGGTGAGCCCTGGGGCAGATCCACCCCTGGAGGGGCAACAGAGGGGGGCAGTACTAGCACATGGGGCCAAAGGGAAATCAGTGGTTCAGATGACCTTTGGCTTTTATATGGGATTACAGAGATATTGAATTTCCTGTGATGACTTAGATGTTACATAATATGTATATTTATATCACTGGTTAGAATCTATAAAATACAATATGATCACTATGGTACAATATATACATTATCTTTTGTGGGGGGTATTCTGTGTACAAGGTCCATTAAGTGACTATGATGCAAATAAATAATAATTTGTTTATATTCACATATAAAAAAACTATTGATATGTTTAAGGATTACTGAGCATGCTGCAACCATTTCTGCCTAATGAAAAGTCCGCTAATTAAAGTGATATTAGTCAAAACTAGAACATAGAACTAGAACATAGAACTTCTGGGATATACTGCAAACAAGTGGCCCTTCTTTTCCATGTCTTCAGTGCGCTACATCTAGTGTGTCTAAAACTTTTGCTCAAAATAGATAATGCAGTAACATATTAGATGTAGTATAATGACAAATGTAAGACCTTAAAAGAATCACGCTTTTGACCAGGTGGCTGTCAGACCTGGTCTTACTGTTTATGAAGGGACTTAGTGAGTTGGTAGGGCTGGGTGTGTGGATGCCACAAGACCAAGCATCCAGCTTTCCCCCTCGTCTGTGTTATCGTGACAGACAGAGCTCTGGTACTCTGGGGAGAGCAGCTGTAAAAGGGGACACTGGGATAGTGGGGGGGGGGGGGGCGTTTGGGGTTTGTCTGGGAAAGGACAATATTTTCCGCTGTTAAAAGTGTATTAAAGGGGCTATTAAAGTCCACTGTGGCCCAACATGTGCAGACAGACAGACATGCTGTCACACCGTGAGCTGCGACAGAGGGAGCAGACACAGACAGACATGTACACACACACTTTATCTCACACACACACACACACTCTCTCTCTCTCTCACTCACGCACTTACTGTGTTTTTTAAATATGTCTCTCTCTCTCACACACACACATTCACACAGACATCCTTTCTCCCTCAACACACACACTCTCTCTCTCACTCTCTCACTCTCTCTCTCTCTCACACACACACACACACACACACACACACACACACACACACACACGCAAACTAACACACTGTCACACAAGAGGCCACACAGAACTATTTGTCCAGCTGCTTTGGGTAGATTTGGTCCCAGGCCCCTGCCTACATTCCCAGAGATAAATCAAGCCTTAACGATGGGCTGCCAATATACACATGACCACACACACACACGCACACACCATGTGCTTTTGTGTGTTCATACATGCTAAAAGACACAAGAAATAAACCCACTTAAATCCATCCATGTTGCACACCCATCTTCCACACACACATACACACACACAACACACACATTTGCCATGATGTACAAACACACACGCTCACACACACACACACACACACAGGTACACATTTGCCATAATGTGCAGTATCTTATACATTCACAACATATTATAGAAATGCCTAAAAAAGTACATTGTCTTCATTAAATGAATGATTTCATACTGCAGTTCCATATGAGTACTTCTAGTGCATATACAGGTGTTTTGGTCTTATTATGTATGTATTATATTTTATGTATTTTATGCATCGTGTCTTTATTAGAAAGATTACCAGCATGACTCATCGGTTTTCTTTATGTGGTGTTACAGACCAAACTGGCCCTGCAGAAGCAGCTCACTAAGACCCTGACCGCCAGCTTCCTCCCGTCTCACCTCACGTCTCATCTCCCGTCTCACCTCGCGTCTCAGCTCACGTCTCACCTCACCCCGGCATCCCTCTGCGCCATGGCAGCCAACCCGTTGACTCTTCGGCACGCCCCTGGTCCGGCCGCCTTCCTCCAGCCCCATCTGCTCAGCCCCGCCCTCTTTAGGCCCGCCCCTGGGCCTCTGAGGGCCACTCACACGCCAATAATCTTCTCTCCTTACTAGAAGTGGCCAATCACAGGGCCACAGCACCGGCGAAGCTATGCAGTCAGAGAGAGCTACAGACCAACAGGATTAAAAATAAATAGATATCTTCTACTTTTTAATTGCCATAATAAGCCATATTCTGGTGCATATGGCACATAAACTTTCACCTTGTGAGAGTTCAGAAATAGACCTTGATTGGCCCCTTTGGACAGGAAGACAAATGTATTCTTGTTCATCCATGGCTTTCTATAGCTTCTTAATGCAGGGGTTTATTCTATAGTGACTGTCTCCTTCTGTAGTGTACTGTGCCCCCTAGTGGAGGAAGGAAGTAATAGACAAATTGAGTTTTTAACGCCTCACAATTAATCAAGTTCTGGCCTTGGGCCACTTAGGCTCAGGGTCAAAATTGTTGCCTCGTAAACCCTAAGCCCCGCCCCTTCCTGTTTGGTCTGTAGCTGAGGCCAGAGAGACTTCCTGTCTGCACCCATGAGGACTGGTGGCGGCAGCAGAGTAGATGTCTACGTTTTTATTTGTGTTTTAATTATTTATTAGAAGTTAGATAACTGTAGATTTTAAGATAGGCCTTTGTTTATGTGTCGTGAGGCGATTGCCAATATCCCTTTACTTGATTAATACAGCTTTATGAAGATGTTTCTGTTGTACTTGTTGAGAGAGAAAGAGAGAGAGAGAGAGAAAGAAAGAGATAGAAAGACAGAGGGGATAAGGGTCACAGAGGGGCAGACAGGAGGAGATGGAGAGTAAGGGAAAGGTTTTTAAATGATTTTCGGTAATCACCGATTACAAGTTTAAAAGATGTGATTATTGAAAATTATCTTTCATAGCACTATGTGGGCATCTCTCTCTCTCTTTTTATTTCTCTTTCTCTCCTTCCCCCTCTCTCTCTCCTTCCCTCCTCTTTCATCAAAAAAGAAGATCTTTATTATTCAGCTGTAGACAATCAGTCCCAGTCAGAGCAAACTGTAAAAATGTGAAACAAGCGATGATTATTTTCAGGAGATTCATTTCTACACATACAGACACAGGCACAGGCACAGACACAGGCACAGACACAGACACAAACACAGACACAGACAGTGAAACAGAAACAGAAACGCAAAAGGGCGAGTTGAGCCTATGCTTTGGAGTAGATGAGATCTAGTGTCAGTGGGGGAGGGAAAGAGCCGAAATCAACGTTAAAGGGGTTCCTTTTCCTCGGAATCACAGCCATATCCTGACGCTCCGTGTACTAGTCAGCTGATGCAGCTGTTCTTCTTCGGCCCGTCATGACTCACAGGGAAGGGATCTCATCCGGATATGGGAGTATTGGGCCTGCACAACAACTCCAGAGCCTGCAGACACCTCTGACGGACGGGACGCCACAGCGCCTGCGGAGGAAACGGTACATGGAGGTGATACTCAAGGAGTTAGTTTGCTTTTTTCAAGCTTTCTTCGAGGAGAAATTGTGTTAATACACACACACACACAAGCTTTCTTCAAGGAAAAAGGAGTGTGAGAATACACACACACACACACACACACACACAAGCTTTCTTCAAGGAGTTGGTTCATCTCTTTGCAAGCGTTGGACCTTGTTGTGGAGTACACAGGGAGTTTGTTTGGTAATCTGACGTTGGCAAGGAAACTGTCTCTCGTTGTCTATCATCGTCGTTGACAACTGACAGCATTGTGCAGGCCCAGTCACGGAACATTCTGGGAAAGTTTCGACGCGTGAAGCCATTCTACTTGAAAAGGAGGTTGCCCTGTTTCTCAGCGCGAACTTTGACCCCTGAGCCCTGAATTTTCTATGTGAGTGTTTTACCGGGGAAAAAAAGCTGAATTTAGTTTAAAATGAAACAAAAAAAAAATATAAAATAAAGTTCTATTTGTGTCATATCAGCAACATTTAATATTAAAAGTCTTTTAAGGATCATAAATGTATATGATCACATCAAGCTGCTATCACCTCTAGGTTATCATCCCATGACCCTCCCCGACCGCAACTGATGCTGCCGGGCCCAATCCGGTCTGGATCTAAGACAGATCTGGGCCCGATTGGTTCCGCAGTCAGCTGCCGTCCGGGTCCTTTGTTTCTCTGAGTAGATCTACTATTATTATACTACATCTACGTACAGTATAAATTGTAAGCAATATCATAATTGTGTGTCCAACGCTGTATTCTGAGACTCACGTGTTGGATATCTCATGGATATTTTTGCCAATCCCTTGCAATAATGTAAAGTCATACATAGAGAGTATGTGTACAGCATACTGGTTTTTTGTTGATGTAACTTATCTGATCATATAAAAAAGATTAATGAATTATTATGACTCCCTCATCACGTTTGTGTGGGTTCTGTTGCCATGGTTGCTCCTTCAGCCATATTTTCAACCAGAAAACATGACATGTCAGAGCTTTTTGAAGGGGTGGGAATTGCAGACAGGTTCAGGATGGTTATTAGTCTGTGTCTGAGTGAGTGTGTGCGTGTGTGGCTATATATGCCTGCAATATGTGTGCAGGAGTTTACTTCTGCTTGTGTGTGTGTGTGTGTGTGTGTGTGTGTGTGTGTGTGTCTCCCTAAGTGTGTGTGTGTCTGAGTGTGTGTGTGTGTGTCTCCCTAAGTTTGTGTGTGTGTGTGTGTGTGAGTGAGTGTGTGCGTGTGTGGCTATATATGCCTGCAATATGTGTGCAGGAGTTTACTTCTGCTTGTGTGTGTGTGTGTGTGTGTGTGTGTGTGTGTGTGTGTGTGTCTCCCTAAGTGTGTGTGTGTCTGAGTGTGTGTGTGTGTGTGTCTCCCTAAGTTTGTGTGTGTGTGTGTGTGAGTGTGTGTGTGTGTGTGTGTGTGTGTGTGTGTCTGAGTGTGTGTGTGTCTCCCTAAGTGTGTGTGTGTGTGTGTGTGTGTGTGTGTGTGTGTGTGTGTGTGTGTTTGTGTGTTTAGATGCATGAAGTTTGTTCCAGTCAGACAGCTGTGTGATTGGCAGAGGCACTTTGAGTTGTATTCCACTCAGCTGGCTTGACGGACACACACACACACACACACACACACACACACACACACACACACACACACACACACAGAGAGACCCTCACATACAGCATAACCCCCACCTCCGCATCCCTATTTTCTAACAGAGCACTTGTGTCAAATGATACAGCTAATCAGCTCAGGCCTAATATCCTTCTTCTGGTAAAGAAGGAAGTTCCTTCTGTCCAGTTCCTTAGCTCTAGATTCAGTAGATTTGTGGATGTGTTTTTAATATAAGTGAAAACCTTCGTACACACACTACAGTTTACAGCCTCTGCATGTTCCCCAACAAATGGCCTGCATTGCATTAGACTGGTCACATTAATGCTCAGAAAGGAAAACAGTATAACACCAGTGGATGTTAGCAGCTACCTTGAAAAGACACACATGGCAACATTCAGGAAGAGATAGGCCTAACTGTCATTGGGTCTTCTGTGTATTCGCTGTTAGATATGTAGTCATAACTAGGGTAGAATACAATTTACACTTGCTGGGTAACACTTCTTATTGGCACATACTCTAATTACTTAACAATTACTTCATAATTACCCAAACAATCAAATCTTAAAGCATGATTTTTACAGTTCTAGAAAGTTCCATGACTTTATTAAGTTGGTCTTAAACTGTACCATCTGCTAATCACTGATGTCTTGAAATATGATTTGAGTGTAGTCGCATTATTATTATTATTATTATTATTATTATTATTATCATTATTATTATTACACATTGAAGTTTTCAGACTGCCCTGTCCAGTTAAATAAACTTGAATCATTTCAACTACTCAAATCAAAGCCTTTTGAAAACAACTCAAAGCCATTAAGTAATCAGGTTGGTCATCTCATGTTTAGAGTGTGTCCTTATGGGTATTTGTCTGAAGTGCACCGTTGCATTGTGGGTGTGTCTCACTAAGCTGTGTCAATTGGTGTGGCCAATAACAGCACCTGACTCCAGGGTCAAGTGGCAGGTGGTGAGCTCAGTAAATCAACGTGAAGAAGCAAGACAATCAAGTCTTATGGCACGTTATGGAACTTTTGTAAGGTTCGACTCGATTGATTGATTTATACTCTATGTATCCTTGAAGAGGTTCCATAGAACTATTCATTGCTCTACTAAGTTAAGAGATTAAAACATTATCAAATATTTATTTTGTTGAGCTTTCATGAATGTTATCAATCTTAACTGCAATAGTTGACATTTGTACTGTTGTTTGTCACAACATTTTTGGTAGTGTGGGCTCACTTTAATTACCTGATAAAGATTTTTCTGCCTTCTTTGTCATTCATTCGAGTTTTCAGGGAACTTCAGATTTCCTTTCTCTAATAGCACTACAAGCCCTCTGTCTATAAATGCCGCTATGCATTCCCAGCCTGCTGTTTCTGTGTTGATTTATGAGGCGCCAAACCCCACCGAAAATAGAGAGAGGAAACGAGAGATAATTCCGATAAAGGAGGAGTTGCTGTGCGAGAAAGGGCGAGTTACTCCACGATACATGTTGGCGTTTAGTGGGCGTTAGAGACCGAATGTATAGCCTTACGTTTTACGATTACGATTACCATAAACGGTATTTTGAAGGTAGGTATTAATGTTTAGCTGGAGGAGTAAACTGTTTCCAAAGGGCAGAACGTCTGCGTTCGCGCACATTGGTGTCTCTCGTGTCAGAGTATACTAGGTTTGCTGATGCGTCTTTCAGCGCACATTCATTCAATCACAGAGAACATTCTGGATATCTGCAATATATGTCTTTTAATATCAGATATCCAAAATGAAGAAGAAAAAAATAATCCAGATATCCATGTCATTTCACAATTGGTATTACGACTAGTAAAAAGCCAAACAGCCATGTCAACAAACAACGTAGAGTAACATTCCGGATGAGCACTAACATTATACAAAAATATAACTAGTACAATATGAATGTAAAATAATACATATATAAATAATAAAAAAGTGTTCATTAGGGATGAACACTAAAATAATAAAAAGAATAACAAAAAGCATGGCAAATGTTTTGCTAAACTACTGCTATGATTTTTAGCCCATTTACATTGCTTCCTACGTTTGAATGAAAAGTATGTGTATAATCGAATCCAATGTTGTTGGCAAGGTAATATACATTGTACATTATATAAATTGGATACAAATTGTAATTTATTACAAACTAGCTGAGATAGGTTTGCTAGGTTTTCAACTTTCAAAGCTGACTGATTAATTGCTTTTTTCTCTTTGCATGCTAGTGTGTGGCGGGACAGATTACTTTTTATCATCCAGAAAAACCGCAACCGCTTTCGTTGTTTTACTTGTCAACTGTCATTGTTTTACCGCTAGATGTGAGACCACTACAGCTAAACTCAGGACGAAGTAAATAGTTTCAGTTTGCAACTCTGCATTAGTTTGCTTACTTAGACAGTATAATTCATGAATTGCTAACAATGTGTGGAGTTTGGATTTCAACGATTCATTTTATGGTTTTCTTTTCATGGTAACCTCCTCTGAAGTAGGAAAAAGAGGAGGGAGAGGTCAGATGAAAAGGAAGAAGTAGGGGCAGGGGCACCCTGGGGCTGTCACAGAAAAGATACATCTTCTGTATACCCTGCTATTAGTTTTCACCACTGGGTGTCAGTATTGAGTTACCTAGAGTCCTGCCTCATATGTAGTTATAGGTTCAGCTGCCTTGCTGCTGCAAACTTCCTCAGTAAACAGAATCCACCCCTCCTTCATCTAATGATTCACTAGATTATGTGCAGCTGAATTTGCTGTTTGATTAAGTCTATTTAATTGATATAATATGATGCCCTATAAGAAATGCACTGAGGGCCATTGTGTGTAGTGTAAAGGTACATTTAATAGAGAAATACAGTAAATTAAAATTAAATACTCAACATTTATTAACTTAATTAATTAAATGAAGATAAAGAAAATCGACAGCAGAAGTGTAAACTCAATAAGGGTAATGAGTAGGCTGTAGGGTGTAGTCCTATACATTACATTAGAGTGGATGCTATAACTTTGTTTTGTTTTTGTTTGTTTGCTTTAGCGTCATGGATTGCTCTGTGAATATATTATCAATGAAATACTGCTCACCTCCGTCTCCTTCAACTAGGAGGTGGGTTGAGGAAACGGTTCAAGAATCTGTGCATGATGAGGGCTGCTGTTGCCACCTTCTATATGTGGAGAGATAACGAATCACAGGTTCGATCCAGATCCGTTTTCCACCACTCAACTAAAAGCCCCAGAAGATGTGTTTAGAAGACAGGTACGCTGATTTGGCCGAAATCTGTGATGCGAATCTGGGCTGATAGTGGCAGAAATTATTGGAATGGAGCAATTGTTTAAAAAGTGTGGGGGGTGCGCTCTGCACAATACTGGCCATTGTGTTATGTTGTCGTGTTTTTTTTTTTCTTCTAAAAAGTGCGGAGTAGTTTGCATAACCCAGCTACAGGGATAGTAGTTGGATGTCAGTTCCACCAGTGTGGGACGACCAGGCATCCCCATGTCTTTCACTGAGTTGGATACGTTTTTTGCCTGGTGTTATGGCGGCTCTGCTAAACTCACATGGGGTTGCCAGATTGAGGACGCTGAACCTATAGGAACGAGCACAAGACGAGCGCAACATTAAACTTAGACAATGGCGAGCAATGACGAGTCCTACACTGCAAGTTGATCAGCTAATCAATGTTTTTGTTATTTGCAAATTATAAACCAGATACTATGTGGATTTTGTATACCTCTGTCAGTGTTGCCTAGATGCATTGGCTGGCTATGTACAGAAGCCGACGCTAAGCTCATTATCCCGAAGAAGAAATGCTCACTGCTCCGAAAATGTACACTCTGCAGTTGGAGTTAGTAGCTACTTCCCAGTCCCCAATAACATATTGCTCAATTTACCCGATATCGTATAAATAATTGCACATTTATTTCCAAGTAGCAGCCTACTGTTCTTCCTTGCAACCCGATGCAGATCGCAGTTATGAAGTGCCCCCGCCGGTGTGTCAAGTGAAGGAACTGGTGAACCATTCGATCTTTTTAGAGTCGGAAGAGGTGGGGGAGACACATCTCTCCAATATTTGAAATTTGGACTGCAGTACCCATTTTTTTTGGCTCAGAGCTTGGCGTGAACTCACACTTAAACTGCATGCCACGTTTATGGGTGTACTCAATATTTAAATAAAAAGATATTGAAGTTGCCTGGCCAACCCGACCGACCTACAGAGCGCTCTACTCCAGGGGAAACCTCTTCTATAGCTACAGGTTTGACCTTAAGAGAGCCTTTAAATTGCATTACAGCATTAGGCCCTCGAGAAACCCTATCTCCTTATATATCTAACTCATTATAAATAAATCAATACGATATGAATAGCCTAAACTAGGTTAAAAGGGAGTGGAAATTAAAGAGTATATATTCTGATGCTTTTTCAAACGAATGCAATTCGCCATGTTATCCTTTCCAACCCACTCTCATTAGCTAGACGACTTCGGGGAGATATGCAGAAATCTCAGGACACCAAAGATCGAGAAATAAATCACCATATTCCAGACGGGGAGAGAATTCATGATGTATCTAATTGTGTGTTTGAAGTCTTTAATGCAATTTCTTCGGTATGGCTTCATTAACCCCCACAAGTGTAGCATTTCATTCAGAGTCTATTTAATATCTATCTCACGTAAGATATAAAGACTGCCTGCGCCTTCATACTGTCAAAGTAGATGTGAGCTCTGTCGCTCGTCATCGCCGTTATAAATCACAGTGAGCTTGTCAATGAACACCACAGAGTGTCGCTCCAATACTGCTTTTCCCTAAGGAGCGATTCTGTGTTCACTTCCGGCATCCGGGACCGAAGGTAATTAGTTTGCTTGTCTCGCTAACTTGAATCTCTCCATCGGCATCCGCAATATTTAACGTTAATGCATGTATTGTCTAGATTAATATTTCAAATAAAAAGACACATACGGTACATCAACTAACAAGGATTGTGGTCACGACTGAATTATTTGACTCTGTGTGGGTGGGTATGGTGAAGGAACTTTGTTAATGAGAGTCGTATACATTTATCACCAATTCACCGATATTAGAACTCCTGTAGTGTTCGAATGGTGTGTTATTATGGTTGAAATTACCTTGGGTTGCAAATGTTTATGCTCGTGTGACGTTTGAGTTAGCAAATAGCGAACTCAGGTGGTTGTAACAGGTATTACGATGAGTGTGTAATCTGAGATGAAATTTTACTTAAAAAGACAATACATTTGGCATTCAGTGGTTTGCAACTGAAAACATAGATGAGATGAGAGAAAACACGAATTCCTACAGCTATACCATAGGCTACTGTTACAACATTACAGTTCAATTACAGTACCAATACATATGTCACCTATGACTAATTACCTTATCATTTTCAAACCTATTATCAATATCTGGAGAATATATAGACAACATAGACACATCACCTCATAGTTGTCACTTTGTGCAAGTCTCTCAGAATACTACACAATGTTTACATCATCTTGAGTATGTTTGAAAATGTATCCTGTATTACAATACAACCTTTCTTCACCTGTTCAAACCTGAGAGGAATGGAATGTATTACCTTTCAATACCATTATGTTGGAACAGTATTGAATCTTTATTTAAAACCAAGGCCTTTAGAACATGTGACCTCCTGGACTTTCAAACTCTCAAATGTCAATGTCAAATGTTCAGATGTGTGGCATGTCTCTTGACCAAGTGATATGTTATAAACTGCTGGTGGTTTATTGTTAACAGGAAAAATGTTAAAATGAAACACTTTAACAAGACATGATAAACCATGTAAAACCTCTCGCTTTACACCCTGTGAAAGTAAAATAATATTGACATTTCCTAGTGTTGCAGTTCCCCAGTGCGGCACATCTTGAGTATGTTCTTTGTACTAATGGTATAGCGAGTAAATACTGCTATAGGCAAAGCCTCTGGCAACCCCCACCTCACATTCCCTCCTGGTTTATGCTTAAAAATAAATCAAGCTTGCTTTTTAGCCAAACTGTTTCATCTATTATACACACTCTGACAGTGGAAATAGTCTTCCCTTCATCCATGGCAATTCATTTGTATCTCCACTGACCTGGAATCAGTGGTCTCTCGCCCATTAGATGACTCCTTTATCTGCGTCAATAGGCATCTGAGGAGGATTTTAAATGAGACAGAAAACAAGCACTTTAGCTCATCTGGGCATCCCATAATGAGCCGAGGGCATCATGAAAGGACTCGGTAATGAGTCAGGTACTGTTTCTGAGTGGCAAGACAAGAATGCGGAATCGTAGTGGTGGTTGTAGTCAGTGTGGAATGTCATCAGGTTCTACAAGCACAAGAACAGGAAGCCTTGCGTTTTTTGGCGCAATGTTAAGGGAACATTAAGTAGATTTGAACATGAATTGAAGGATAATTAAAGGAGAGGGAGAAATGAAAAGACATCTGCTTCCATATCAAGGACACCTCCATGTGTTACGGTTTCAAGAAATTTAGTAGCATATTTAAATATAACAAAAAATATCGACATGGTAGATTTAAAAAAAAAAAAGTGTGAGTAACAGCCATGGGTTAATTTTAGTGCTGTCAAACGATTAAAATATTTAATCGCGATTAATCGCATTTTTGTCATAGTTAACTCAAAATGAATCGCGATTAATCGCAAATTTTTATCTATTCTAAATGTCCCTTCGTTTATTTATTTTTTCCATCAGTTTATTTTTACTTTAATGCCCTTATCAACATGGAAAAGTTGTTTTATTTTATTGAAAACCAATATTGCCAAACAGGGCGGTACAAAATAAAATTATAAAGTGCACATTTCAGGTAAACAAGGACTCAGTTAAACCATGGCTTAATATTTTCTTTTTTTCAAGTTTGCTGGGAACATAGCAGTCAGGCCTCTTATTTCAGAAACATTGAACCGTAACAGTTAGGTTACCAATAAAAGGTAAGCCTACTACTTCTTTGCTTTCAGCCAGCTGCCTGTTGACATTTTCAGACAACAGTGAAGCTCGCTTCTTTTGCACAACACAACTTTTAAAAGTAAACTTTCCATTCAGAAGCTTTTTATCATCCTTTTCGCCGTATCGCGCTCACCATTCACTCAAACCGTAACGTTAGCCTACTAAACAGTTTGCGAGGCCAAAAAGAATGTTAATCTAAAAAAAAAAAAAATCGCGTTAATCTCGCGATAAAAAAATGAACGGCGTTAAAATGGGTTTGCGTTAACGCCGTTAATAACGCGTTAAACTGACAGCACTAGTTAATTTATCAGAGAATCGAGATACTTTACTAAATGGATCTCATGTAGTGGGCCATATCTTTATTAGGACTGGGAAAATATCTACATTGAGCACACTTGTCAAGCGGAAAAACAACCCAATTGCCTACATAAAAACCTTAAATAAATAAATATTACATATATATAAATATTAGGGCTGTCAGCGTTAACGCGTTAATCTATGCGATTAATGCGGCCGCGATTAACGCGATAAAATATTTTAACGCAATTAACGCAACTTTATTTGTATAGGACATGCAGTTATGACAGGAAGCGAGGCGGAGAAGAGGTCGGGAGAGAATTGGGAAATTACATCAGGCCAGACTTGAACCTGTTTCCCCTCGAGCAATGTAGCCCGTAAGTAGGGGGCTTGGCCTACCATTTTATGGGAGCGATGAGGGACAGGTGGGGCTTGAATAGCCCCACTTGTTCAAAGTGGGGAATGACAGAAAAAGTTTGAGAACCACTGCGGTAGTTGAAGATGGAGAGAGCTGAGGGATTGTTGGGCAGAAAGTCTCCGTTTAAGAGCCAAAATGACGGGACAATCGACAAAACTAAAGTTGTATGTAGCATTTGTCAAGCTGAATTTAGCTATCACAGAAGCAGCTCGTCTTGAAGTTATCACCTTAATGCAAAGCACCCGACAGAAAGCAGTCCCAGGTTAGATGATCGCCAACCCACACTCCATGACTTCTCTAGGAAAATAACTAGACCAGTCCGTGAAATAGTTGCCATTTGGGTTGCCAGTGACTGTCGGCCCATCAACATAGTTGAGGACAGTGGGCTGATTGAGGTGATTTGAATTGCTTCAGGGGAAATTCTTACGATTTACCGTCGAGGGGCACCATTGTGTTTAAAAAAAAAAATACAATTAAACAACAGTGTCTAAAATACACGCTGTATGAAGTGATTACTCATTAATTTATAAGATTTAGTCTTAAGAAGAAAAAAAAAAACCGTTTAATCGCGATTAATCGCGATTAATTAATTTCAAAATTTGCGATTAATTAGTTAATTTTTTTTATCGATTGACAGCCCTAATAAATATACAATAAATATTATCAGTAAAAATAGTGCTCACTTAAGCGCTCAAATAAATAGGCCAATTTGATTAAACAATTGAATAATGGTGGCTGGATAATGGAGTGGTTAATGCAATGGATTATCACTGTAGATGACAAATACGAGACATCAACATTAATTCATTCAAAATAAATAAATATGAAATAATATAATATCAAATAAAAACATCATGCATCTGTAAGAGTGACAGTAGTTGCAAGGGATCATCTGATCACAGCAAATCAAATCAAAATGAGGAAATCCAGAAGTCCTCTCACAGAAACCTCCTCCATCTGAGGATAATCTCATTGCTTTTCTGTCACTCCCCAATCTTCACCAGATCAAGCCAAACACACACATTGCAGCATCCAATTTAATGCTGATTTAACATCACTTAATCAATCCGACAGCTGATCAGCATACACCGTAAACGTAAATGTATGGCTATTAAAGATGACCCATTTGAAGATGTTTGTTTTTGTTCCTAATCTAAACAGGCAGTAATTCACGAGGCGTGTGACTGTGCTGAAGTCAGTGGGCGTGATATTTCCATCTGGGCTCCTTGAGGCTGCCACCCCTCTGGCCAGAGTGGATCTGATTTCAGTCAAAAATAGTCACCTTCCGCCTCTCTCGCCAAATTTCTCTCTCTCTGTCTATATCTTTCCCGTCTCCCTCTCCCTCTCCCTCTCCCTCTCCTTCTTAATCTATCTATCTATCTATCTGTCTGTCTGTCTGTCTGTCTGTCTGTCTGTCTGTCTGTCTGTCTGCCTGCCTGCCTGCCTGCCTGTCTGCTTGTCTGTCTGTCTATCTTTTAATCACTTTTTCTCTCTCTCTCTTCTTAATTAAGCTCTTTCTTTATTTACTGTATCTGTCTATCAACCAATCTATCTATCTATCAATCATTTTCTCTCTTGTTCCTTTTTTCTATAGATATATCTGTCTGTCTGTCTGTCTGTCTGTCTGTCTGTCTGTCTGTCTATCTATCTATCTATCTATCTATCTATCTATCTGTCTATCTGTCTATCT
This sequence comes from Clupea harengus, assembly GCF_900700415.2. Taxonomy (NCBI): domain Eukaryota; kingdom Metazoa; phylum Chordata; class Actinopteri; order Clupeiformes; family Clupeidae; genus Clupea; species Clupea harengus. The sequence goes on along the minus strand of NC_045174.1, from coordinate 13,663,556 downwards.
GTCTGTCTGTCTGTCTGTCTGTCTGTCTGTCTGCCTATCTATCTATCTATGTTTCTGTCCGTCTGTCTATCTATCTATCTATCTATATATCTGTCTGTCTGTCTGTCTGCCTGCCTGCCTGCCTGTCTGCTTGTCTGTCTGTCTATCTTTTAATCACTTTTTCTCTCTTTCTCTTCCTCTCTCTCTCCCTCTCTTCCTCTCTCTCTCTCCCTCCCTCTCTTTCTCCATCTCTTACTGGCAGAGAGCCCTATCCAAACGCATGGATCAGCAGTGGATCACTGTCTATTTCTCCGTGACTGATGAGGGTTTTAAATCACCAACTCAACGACCTGCATCCCTCCTCTGTTTTCACTCCATCTCTCCCTTCTTCGCTCTCTGCCTCATCATCATGTCACCCTCTCTTGTTTGTTTATTTTAAAAACAGATTTTCACTCTTTTTATTTATTTATTTCTTACATTTTCTCTCTCTTTCTTTCCTTCTTGCACCTGGTATAGGTTTTTTACTACTTTTATAAAAGTCTTAAATCTTCACATTTGCATTGTCACTTTCAGGAAAACTCCCTCCCTCTCCCTCTCTCTCTCTCTCTCTCTCTCTCTCTCTCTCTCTCTCGCTGTCTCTATCACACACACTCTCTCTCCCTATCTCTCTCTCAGGTGGCTGGAAGGCAATTGTGACCATTAGAGTCCAGAAGACTTGTTGTCAACTTGGTGACACTGGCCAATTAGATTTGTTATATATAAAGTCAACGTCTCTCTATCTATTCCTCCCTCCCTCTCTCCTTTTGACCCTATCTTGTCCTCCCTCCCTCTTTCCTTGTGACCCTATCATGTCCTCCCTCCCTCTTTCCTTGTGACCCTATCTTGTCCTCCCTCTCTCTCTCCTTGTGACCCTATCTATCTCGTGGGTGTGTGGGTGTGAATGAGAGGGCAGAGCTGGAAGGCCCAGCGGGGTTGCTCTTACAGTGTTCACAGCTTCACGCAGTTCTCTCTCTCTCTCTCTCTCTCTCTCTCTCTCTCTCTCTCTCTCTCTCTCTTTCTCTGTCTCTCCCTCTCTCCCTCTCTCAACACAGCATGCTAGGGCACTGGCAGGCGCTGATGTGTCGTAATGAAGACGTTCATGTAATGGCTGTTGTAAAGCCTTGCTGGGAGTAGATTTACTAAAGGCTCTAGCATATGCTAAAGCGCCAGCTACCAACTAGCATTCGCAGTATGACGGCCGTAGCAGTTGGGGCCATTTGTCACTCCTGCGCCCGTAGGACAAGTGATAACATTTTGCTAATGTGATAGTGTGCCGCGAGAGGCAGTCTTATAACACTGTGTTTGTTTTCTGCGGTACAAAGGCATGTCTGTATCTGTATCTGTATCTGTATCTGTATCTGTATCTGTATCTGTATCTGTATCTGTATATGTCTGTATCTGCATCTGTGTATGTGTATATATTGTACATGAAAATAGATAGATGTGCACTCATTTTGATTCTTTCCTCAGGTGTCTGTGAACAAAGGTTATGTTTAGGTTTAGTATACATTTTATATTTACAGTGCAGCTTTGCATTAAAGCTATGTGTGAGTCTTATTTCATACATTGGCATGCACAAACTATGAGGTAAATCACTAATACTTTACTGATTCTGGTGTTGTTTATGCTTCAGCATTATGGTAATTAACGGAACCTTGAAGTCGTGTAAAGTAAGTTGTTACTACATTAGTATTTATTCTAAAGCAGATGCTTTAATACTAAGCTACTTACTGTATAGTCAGGTGCATTGTAATCAGTATTATGGTAATTAGGGTCTTCCCCGACCAGAGCTATTGATCAGCAGGAAAAAACAAACCTTCACAAACTCACATTTGCACATAATCCAAAGAAGCATTAACAATCTTCCTGATTTATGATAAACCATTCATAAACCACTCGCTCTGTGCGTGTGTGTGTGTGTATTTGTGTGTGTGTGTGTGTGATGTGTGTGATATGTGCATTTACTCATGTTTGTGTGTGTGTGTGTGCGTGCGCACAAGGTCAAGATGACTCGGGCTAGTTCTCAGTTATCAAAGGGAGATTCCGCTTCTAATAAAGCATCTGATGAAATATGCTTGTAGATTTTCCAACTATAAATTATCACAGCCATGCCTAGCCTGTGAGTTAGTGTTGTCATCAAGGGTTAGAGAGGTCATGTAGAGTTACAGGAAAACAGTACACATCAGCTTCTGATTATAGCCAGTTGCTCTGTGAATATCTGGTGCAATCTTGAGCAGAATTGTGATTGTTGTCCATGAATAGATATTTGTGTGTGTGTGTGTGTGTGTGTGTGGCCAGCTAACATACCGACAACCTTTGGGAGTATTTGTGTGTGTGTGTGTGTGTGTTGGTGTGGGTGTGTGTGTGTGTGTGTTTGTGTGTGTGTGTGTGTGTGTGTGTGTGTGTGTGTGTGTGTGTGTGTGGCCAGCTAACATACCGACAACCTTTGGGAGTATTTGTGTGTGTGTGTGTGTGTGTGTTTGTGTGTGTGTGTGTGTGTGTGTGTGTTGGTGTGTGTGTGTGGCCAGCTAACATACCGACAACCTTTGGGTGTATTTCCTCCCAAAAGGTCTTGTCACATTGACCACCACTTCATCTCTGTGTCTTATCACCTATTTATCTCTTTGCCATCTTTGTCGGCCTTTCCCATTGAACAGCATTTGGCCTTTTTAGATTCCTTCTTGGTCTCAAGTGACGGCCCATTCCATCCATCCCTCTGCCTATGCCTCTCCCCCCGCCCTCCTACCCTCTCTCTCCTTCTTTCTGTCTCTTACTGGCTCTCTCTCTCTCTCTCTCTCTCTCTCTCTCCTTCTCTCTGTCTCTTACTGTCTCTCTCTCTCTCTCTCGCTCTCTCACCCCTCTCTCTCTATATCTCTCTCTCTCTCTCTCTCTCTCTCTCTCTCTCTCTCACTCACCCCTTCTCCTTATTCCAAGTTCCAGGAGCGTCTGGGATGACAGAGGGAGTGAGAAATAAAAGGGGATAAACGAGAGAAGACCACAGACGACTCCAGGGACAGTCAGTCGTGCAGCACCATGCCTGAGCCAACAGAAGAAGGTAGTGAAACTTCTTTCATGCTGTTTACTGCCGTAATCAATGTTGTGTTTTTGATGGAGCCTCCAATTAATCAGACACATCCTCGAGTAATTAGTGTCAGTGTTTGGAATGAACTTTCTTTATGTTTGTGGTGGCAAGACCTTCGATTTGAAGCTGTTAATACTCAATGGAGAAGCTAAATCCTCAAATAGAAATAGTTTTTGCGTTGTTAATTGATGAAGTGCTGTTATAACACGTTGAGCAGTGAATGAGGCAGGGCATGATATCTGGTGTGGGAGAGAAGGTTGTATACGGCTGAAGTGTGAAACACAGGGGCATTCAGAATTTCAGCTGAGTAAAAAGTTTTGCATAACATCATAGATTACTTCTAACAGCAGCACACTGGTCCTAGTAATTCTTTTACTGCATTAATTGTAATCTCAGTTTATCTACCTATCTTATTTACCTATCTATCAATCTATTTATCTGTCTATCTATCTATCTAATTTTAATAGTTTTAGACATTTTGCATTGTAGTTATAAAACTCTAAGTTGAAAATGAAAAGTTTGGGGGTGGTGAGATAACTTTTGTAGAGAGTAGAGAGAGAAGAGGACGAATGTAAAGGTTGGGCTGGGGGCATGTAGAGAGAGAGAGGGAGAGACAGGGGAGGGACAGAGACAGAGAGAGCTTGGTGACACTGAATAAACATGCCTTGTGTTGTGGATGTTAAGAGAGAGAGAGAGACTGGGCTAGTCGAGGGACCTTAAAAGAGAAGAAAGCAAGCGTGTAGAGAGAGACAGGGGGAGAGGGAGAGGAAGAGGTCTCTTTGAGAGTTGTTAAAAACAGAAGAGGAGAGGAGAAGACAGCGGTCAGACCAGAGGTGTCACGTGGAAGATGGAGAGGGGAACAGATGGTGCTGTTAGCAACACGCTGGGAGAGCGCTAGCATCTACACATATCACCCTGGGCTTCTCTCATGTCAGAGGTCTCTCTCACCACACACACACTCACACATACACACACAGCTCTTGATCTTCATGCACACACTCACACATTCACACACGCACACTCTCTTGCATTCTCACCTTCTCACCCCACCCCTGTCTCTCTCTCTTACTCTCTCCCTCCTCTCTCTCTCTCTCTCTCTCCACCAACACCAACACACACACACACACACACAAACACACACACACACACACACACACAAATACTCCCAAAGGTTGTCGGTATGTTAGCTGGCCACACACACACACACACACACACACACACACACACACACACACACACACACACACACACACGTAACCTATACCCCCCCCCCATTGCACCTCACATATAAACTCAGCCGTTCATCATGAACATTGGTGATCTAGTTTCTCCAGTCAAGTTTGAGTTCCGTCTTGTGATTTGTGGCTGCGTGTGCACTAAATTAAAAAAGAAACGACTCTGGAGCATCTTACCTATAAAGTGTAGTCACGTCTTAAACACTAGTTATGAGAGCTAAATACAATACTTTACAGCAATGGACGATATCATTATGTAAGAACATTTTATGTTTGTCTAGCCTTACTAATGATCTGTACAGGTGTGTGTGTGTGTGTGTGTGTGTGTGTGTGTGTGTGTGTGTGTGTGTGTGTGTGTGTGTGTGTGTGTGTGTGAGAGCTTGGCTGGATGCGCTAAGGCCTGAAAAATGGTGTAGCTAAAATCATTACAGCCCAGGGAGTACAGGTTTAACACTTGACAGGTCAATTGAAGTCTATAAGATTTGTGTTGGCAAACGTCCAGTCCTGTAGATTGAAGTACAGGGCTGTATATGTTATGTGTTATGGATCCCACAGTTTACAGAGCTGAGGGAAACGTCGTTAAACTTTACTCTTGAGATTTAGTGCTTCAGAGCGCTGGTGCTTTAGGCCCCATTGAAATACTGCTCTTCTCTCTCTCCTTCTCTCTCTTTCCCTTGCTCTCTCACTTTCTCATGTCACCTCACCTCTCACCATGCCAATCAGCTCTTTCTGTCACGCTGTCACAATAAATCACCATGGGATACGGTAACCAGAGAGATGACCACTGGAGATCAATACACTTAGTGGGTTCAGGAAACCGCTAACCTAGCAACAGAACCCTGAATAGAGAACCAGCTCTCACCTGATATGGAGACTGTATTATAATCCTGTCAGGGTTTTAGCATTACTGCCAACATCAACAAGTCTTTCCAAGAAGTCAGCAGCTAGCGCCAGTGCTTACATGGCTGAGACAAGTCTGTCTGCAGAATATTCATTAATCGGCTATCCTAAACAGGCCGCGAGTAGTCTGCCGACTCAGGAGATTGGAGTTATTGACCACAAATAACTGAAGATGCTCGGGTTAGGGTGATGATCTGATCATGGTTCAGATTAGTTGACACTTAATTGACCTCTAGTCGACCGCTAGTTTAAAGTTAAGCTTGGTTTGTCATGTGTCAAACAAACACGTCCACTAAAATAAAATAGCTTTCGCTAAGGCAATTGGCAGTTTGACATGGAACCAAACTGAGCGAGAGTAGCGGGGACTCTGAGACTGAATAAGCTGGGTCCATAACAGAGAGCGATGCCTTTTATTTGTGTGTGGATTGTGTTGCGGCTGAGTGAGGCAGCTGAGGTAGCATATTCTACTGCCAGAGCCTCGTGTCAGTGTTGAAGCCTCAAACTCTAGCAACCAGCATGACTACCCTCGCAACCAGCTTAGCAACCACTTCAATTACCATACCAACTAGCACACGGTTTGGCTATAGGCTGGCATGATTATGAATAAGGAATGCAACTAGAGCCCTGAGAGATGAGTAGAGGAGAAACACATGAAGACAAGGTGATAGTGAGGAAGTTAGGTGGATCTGGCTGTATCAATACACAGAATATTCTATATGCATTAGGCCCAGATACTATGACATCTTTAGACAGGTGAGAGCTTCCAAGATAGTAGAGAAAAGGAGGGATGAAAAAGTTGGGCAGGGGACATTTCGAGAGAAAGAGAGAGAGAGTGAGATAGAGCTTGGTGAGCGACCAAGGTCATACATGAGACCTAAGAGAGTTTATGTCAGACACTATACTTGAACCCTCCGTCACCTTGTCGTAAACCTGTCATGGCAGATTACATATCCTGTCATTAGTCATCATGACAGTTGACTTTCACTTTTCTTTTTACCATAATCCGTTTTTTTTCATGACAACAAATCAGTTATTGTCTGATTCTATGTTATATGCTTATAGTCTGTCCTGGAAGCTGTCCTGTCAAATAAGCCTTTCATCTTTGGACACCAGCTGACAATCATTACATTTTTTGACAGGCAAAGAAAATGACACATTTATGAGAGGAAGGTCAAATGAAGTGTTTCGGTTAAAACTTTATTTTAATTGGATATTTTCAGACACCCAACAAACTGTTACCTCCCTGTATGCTAGCTAACCCTACACCCTAACCCTTACCTGACTTTAGCCCAAACCTTCACCAAACACAAATTCCAGCCCCAAAATAAACCATAACTAGTGCCCTGCCCTCACCTTTAACCTAACCTCTAAACCCCAGGTCTAAGCCTAATGCTATGCCTCACTATCAAGAGGGAGGGTGTTGGATACATTTCCAAGGTTTCCTTGGAAAATGGCAAGTGATGATTCCACCTCAGACACAGCTCTCTAACTGCAGTCTAGTAGAAACAGTCTAAGTCTAAGCAGAAAAGACAATGAAGTTACAGTCAACTGAATTAGCCAAAAGTTGTTGTTGTTTCCTAGCTGCTGGAAAATTCCAGAACAAGTAATGGTTGCATGCTCATGGCCAATTGGTAGCCTAGGGAGTCAATAGTGTCTTGTTTTCAGGCTAGATTACCACATCTGAGGTACAGAAGATACAGAATTGAGGTATTCAGTAACAACTGACAAAGAATAAAAGCACCCTAAAGCATGCTTAAAATTAGAAGCTCAGAGAGGTTATTGTCAGAGAGTATTTTTAGGCCAGTCTGCACTTTCATTGAACTTTGCTGCAGGTTTTGTTTGTATTATTGTTGGTTCACTCAGAGTGGCCTGCTCAGGCTGTCTGTCTGTCAGGAAGAAACATCTCTTTGACATTTTTATTCCTGTTGACCCCTCCCTCTCTCTCTCTCTTTCTTTCCCTCTTTGCTCTCTCTCTCTGTCAATCCACATGATCCTCTTCTCCTTCCTCACACCTCTCTCTCCCTCCTTCTCTGCTCTCTCTTAGTCCGCTGCTTTTTCTCTCCCCTCCCCCCTCTTCTTCAACCTAACTGCTCTTCTCTTCTCCCTCACTCTTCTCCTTCTCTCCTTCGATCTCCTTACTCTACCCATCCCTGCCCCCGCCTCTCCCTCCCTCCCTCCTTCCTGCTGACCTTTGCTGGTTGTCTCATGTATCATCTGATTTATGGCCTCGGGTTTTATGGCCGCTCATACATGCTGTCGCCCCTCAAAGCTGCGCTTCCAAGAAGGGGCTGCTGCCGCCCGTCAGATGCTGAACTCTGTCACGATTCAGTCTTGGCCCCCCAAGTGCTTCTGCTGAGCTCTGTGGGGAAGAGAAAGAGGGAGAGAGAGATGGAGAGAGAGAGAGAGAGGTTTCACACTCCTTTATGAAACCACAGAAGTCTTTACTTCTGTTTCCTTCTGAGGAAGAAGAAAAAGAGGGCGAGACAGAGAAACAGAGAGACAGTCTGTCTGCCTGAAAGAGAGAGAAAGAGGGGAATGGATAGAGACAGGAAGAGAGCAAGGGAGTTACCGAGACGGACAGATACAGAGAGTGACGCAGAAAAACAGAGATGGTGTGAGATGTACACACACTGTTTCTGTTAGCTTAGCTCTTGGGGTATCACATTAGCACTGTGCTTTTCAGCATGTAGTGGGGATCACTGAATTACCTCACTGTTTAGTCCAGCCTTATTTTTACATCCCCAATCACGACTGGCACCTCAATCTTTTTTTACCCCCTTCATTCCCTCCTCTAACTCTTAT